>NW_010177933.1:0-3741 GCF_000695765.1 Mesitornis unicolor | reverse complement strand
GTACAAGAACATTCGGCTGGGACATGACTGTGCTGTCACCCATTCCACACAGCCTTCCCTGGCAGGCAAATCCGTAGTGTTACAACAGGTAAGATTAGAATATTATTTAAAACAGAAAATAATTAGATTTTTATATAATAAAATATCTTTTCATCGCGGTATTTGCGCATCAAAAACCCCTTCTGCTATGCTACATATCTACACAGATCCAGGCCAATGTGTCCAATAAGTAGATATTTAAGATTTCTACTGCCTCTAATGAGGAAAAGCTTAATAATGAAAATCGCCTATCTTAAAAAAAATGACATTTTTCCATTTCTTATTTAGTTTGTTTTAAGACAAGGAAAATCCCAGAAAAGTGTTCTGATATGCTAACTTTTAGGCTTGCATTAAAATGCAGCCTGATCACTGCAATAATCAGCAAGACTCAGCCTGAACCTCGTTTTAAGATAATTGCTATCTTTTAGTGTTGAGGAAAAATCTACCTTTTCAACTTCAACTGAAAAGAATTTAAAATCACAACAGCAATTTTAGATTTTGCTTTCTAAGTCGTGTGGGTGAAACATAATGGAAAATTAAAATACATGGCAAGGAAATTTGCTAGGAAGGTATTACATCTGTTACAAATTATTATTGTCTTCCCTTCGCAAGTCCTTAATACATTCTAAAAGTGTCAAACAATTGGAAAGAAATTACATAAAACTACTTCTAATTCTAAAAGATCCTCTCTGTGCTAGGGATAATGGTGGCTCGCCTAAAATGAACAAGACACTTTGGTTAAGGCTCACTTTGTGCTGCTGAAGCATCCCTGCGCGCAGAGGTTCTGCCGAAGCCCTCTGCACCCTTCCTCTCAGGCTCAACCATGAGTGCAATCATCAGGAACAGGACAGACCCCAGCTTCGGCTTCCCACTTACTGAAAATGAAGGCGCTGAAGAACACTGCATAAACACCCGCTGACAGCTTCTCAGCGCCCTTCACTCAGAGTGGACAACCAGTAAAACCAGCAAGCCCAGTACAGGCACAAATGCTGCGAGGATCTGATTCTAGAAGAAATTGCTTCAAAACCAGAAGTAATAACTGATCATGGTCTCTGGAGTATTAGCAAACTCAAAGCAAATGGTCATCTAATAGTGCGGTTTTGCAGTAACTTAACAGGGAAAATACAAGACAAAGAGCTGCCCCGTTGTTTTTTTTAAATTCAATTAATTTAATAATGGCATATTCAAAGGTTTTGTTATATGATGTTGTTAGACTACATTATCCTAAGTACATCTCATTTGCGAGTTCATCTTTCTTGACTGTTATTTTATGCAACTCTGAGGCACAAGATATCTTCCTAATTATGAAATACATTATCTGGCTATCCCTTTGTAAATCTAATGCATCCACCGATAAGTATTTTTTATTCACAACGTAAAAATATCACCCATTTAATTCAAATGGGTATTTCAAGGTTTTAATTAAATTTTCAAAATGTTTCACATTTTTGTAGTGCTTTTTGTCTTGGATTTAAGCGATGCTTTTTTGTAATGATTAACACGAGTCTTTGCTCCATTGCTTTATAACTAATGTTTAAGTAATATCCAAGACATTAGCTACTATTTTATGCTGTCAACAACTGTCATGACAAGTTACTCTTGGATTGATGGGCTGCTAATGAAAACACAGCAGATCGCAGATCTTTGCAATGTATTTATGATTAGCGAAAGATAGCAATGAGCGAGTAGAAACATTTGTTCAGCTGCAGTTTGTGCTCCTTTTGGGTTTGTGACCGAGACACAGAAAATTACTAAAGATGTGAACAAATGACTCCTGAAAGTCAGACTTCTTGTAGAACAAATTAGATATAATTTTTCTTTTAAAACCCTCTCAGTTCTACTCACAGACTTTCAAAAACACCTTATTTGGGGATTATTTCATAAATACATTTGATCGTTTTAATTTTCTACTCCTAAGTACATCAGTGTGGGATGCTCATTTTCTGTGAATTTGAACCAAGGACTCGCCTTTGAGACCCTGCTGACTTCCCTATCGATTGCAGACTGGAACAGCAGTGGTTGTCACTGCTGCTCGTGGCTGGCAGAACTGCCGAAGTATTAATGATATGATACGGCTCTTCAATTCTCTCCATTCTCCCTTCGTTGTCTCCTTGCCTTCCATCTCTGTCCCACCACTAGTGCTTGATGGATACAAGAAACATAAAGAAAGTATAATTTCTTGCCAGGAATGTTTTTCCTCTATCTTTTGTAGTTTTATTTCTGTACTTCAGAGTGAAATATTCCTACCGTGCAGCCAGATGTTCTATAATCCTATTTTTATACAGCCCAAAGGACTCAAATCCCTGGTAAAGTCTCTTCCATGATGACTTGAATGATGGGTAAATTCAGCCTTTAAAATCAGATAAGAGTTTAAGGCAAAAGTGAAGTGTGCTTTTGCTAAAATGAAGCTGCTCCATCCAGTATCACACACATATAAATTTACTAATATTCCCTTACTAAAAAACGGTGGCATATGTTTGTTACCGCACTGGTATGGAAAACAAATGACATCTGTTAAGCGTTCTGCTGCAGTACAGAAAGGGAAAACATTTAAAACCTGAAGCCTGCATATAGGTAATCTCCAACACATAAGCACAGAACCTAATTCTGTGAAGGGCCAGCAAAGTGCAGCTCTACCCTAATCAGCTTCAGGACCCCATCTAAAATTGCAGATACTTGCCAAAATCAATAAGGGTTTTACTGCTGCTACTTAAAACAGAGGAGAACCTATGGGAAATGTCTTAGAAAAAAAATAATAATTAAAAATCTCACTTGTGGAGCTGGATTAGCCACGTAATAAACTACCAAGAACTGATTCAAAATTACACATCGCAAATTGCATCACAAATGAGAGTAAAGATGAACACACCACCTTTGTCCATACACCCACGGTTATAACCAAACTCTCTTTCCCAGGAGCAGGTCATGTAATGATGCCAGGCGCATGTTGGATGCGCTGGCAAAGCCATTTGATCTGCTGGCCCTGATATCCGCGCACAAACGGCACCGCTCTCCACAACTGTATCAATAAGACTAGCAGGAGGCCAGCCACAGCTTGTGCTGCCCTTTCTAATATTGGAAAAGCTGTTCTTTCACTCTGTAAACAGCAGATTCCACTATTTACTCTTGAATGATGGGGTTAAATTTCCCACAAGGAAAATCAATACAAAGACCCATAAGGCAGAAGTACTATTGCAGTTAAAACACTAAATAGCTGCTATATGGCAGTAGGGTTTCTAATGACCAGAGGTGTGTTTGTAACAGAAATCTCTTCCTACCTTGGTACAGACTGAAAGGAAAACAAGGTATCACATGCAGAAAAGGAGAGTAGATTATTACATGTGTTTTTAAATAAGAAAGGGAAAGGATTAACATAACAGAAGTAGGTCACAAAGATTCGGGAGTATTTGAAGATGATGAACTGTGCTGGCTATATTCAGCCCCAACTTACACCACCTTCTGTTTTCATCCCTTCCCAACATGGAATGTGGACATAAACCATCCAAACACCGCCACCAAGAAATCACTCGGCCCCAGCGGGTGACAAAATTGAAGTGTACACATCTGAATGAGCCACAGTTCAAGACGTTTGTGCTCAAGGGAATATACACCCCGGTTTTGATCTAATACTATTACCTCATATTTAGTAATATATATAATAATAAAATAGAACAATAATATATAATAGTAAATATAATGACA
>NW_010177932.1:16211-28480 GCF_000695765.1 Mesitornis unicolor | reverse complement strand
CTGTGATTCTGTGATTCTGTGATTCTGTCCTTGACTTAAACAGTTTAAAGAAGAAAGGCACCCTTGTCGTGTTACCCTTTTAGGGGACACTCTCTCTTATTTGTTCCCTAATCCCACCTCCCTGACCCCTATTGTTTTATGATTTTCTTTATTTTTCTCTGCAAATAGCTTTTTCTCCAGTTCTTTTCTCATACTTGCTGGATAGTGTATGTTTCAGTCAGACAAAAAACCCTCTATAGTATGCTTGCCAAAGGCAGCTAAGGAGTTACTGGTTGCTTTATGCACTGGATGCAACCCATAAAGATATGCATGCTTCACAGGCAACGCTTTTTCAACCTCTGCTGTCTCAAATGTTTTTTGGAGGAGGAAGGTGAAGTGTAAGACAGGTTGATGCTATTGGATTTCACTTTTGCTTGGGATTATTGTTTTAAAGGCTTTTACAGTTACTAAGATTGCCTTCCCTCTTCTCTACAGTAAGATGTCACTTGCTTTGCATGAAACAAAAACTGTCAAGGTGCTCAGGCTTTGTGTTCCCTGCCTTCAGCTTCACAAACAAGCCCTGCACTTGTCATCTCTCTCTCCCTAAAGGCTCCAGGATAAATAACTTGTGTGGTTTGTAGAATGAAGCTCCTGTGCTCTCTGCTTGCCTTGGTGACTTCCTCAGATGGGAAACCTCTGTGGGACAAATGAGACCTGCTCTGATTCGCAGGGGCTGCTGATACGTTCATGCTGGCTTTAGTGGTCCTTGTTCCCAGGGGCTGCCATGCTCATGAGGTGCTGTGCTCGTTCCTGTGCCAGTGCAGGTCGCGCATCTGTGTGGTGTGGCAAACTGCCACCAGTTTGGCCTTGTCCACTCGTGCTATGAACTGCTGAGGCAGCGGGCTTCAGTTTCCCACTTGTGTTCATTTTAGTTGAGGTGGCTGAGAAGGTGGCTCCTATTTCATTCCTCCCAGCTGTGGGAGATGATGATCTCTTCAGCTGCAGCAACTACATTGGGCAGAGTATATGATGAATTGTTTTTTAAGAAGCAGTTCCAATGAAGAGACAGTCTCCTGATCAAGCCTTTTGCAAACACAAAAGTAACTCAAGTAAGTTTATAATGTAGGGCTTGATGTGAGTACAAGGATGTCCATTCACTGATATAGACATGCTCAAGATGGGTATAGTTTTTACATAAGTCTGATAAATGCTTTACAGTTAGTAATGGCATGTGGATCCTCAGTGTATGTTAACTTGTCAGGTCAAAGTCATCAGAAGTAATGTAAAGCAAACCCCCAAATTTTACAAACAGTCCAAAAGTCTGGAAGTTGATTCAGTCATCTTTCAGGAACGTAGGAATTTTTATTCTAGTGGGTACAGTTTCCTAGTTTTCTCTTAGGAATTGGTTTGCAATTTCCCTTTTCATCCTGCTGCTAAGGTATGAGTTGAAGAATCTGCATCATCTCTTCATGACCCTGCCAGTTCATCTGAGACTTTAAATCCATAAAGCTCAGAGGAGGCCACTAGGTAAATTTTGAAGGAGAGGTAAGCACCTTCATGTGCTTCAGATTTTAAACAGGACTCAGGATCTCTCATAGCACTGATAAAAACCTGACACAACTCTGTATTGTAGTAAATATAAAATGAGCTATAATTGTATTACAGTGGGCACTCTGCACACGCCAGACAGGCTTTCCTTGCTGAAAGAGTTTGGTTCCTTTAGTTTACCGAGTTGAACTTATTACAAGCAGGAGAATGAGATTTGATGTGTGTATTTTATTATTATTATTTTCCCAGAGCACATGGTTCTTGGCAGGAGAGCAGGGTCTGTCTCATCTCTCAGCCTTTCACTTTTCCCTTGTGTTGATAATTTGGGACTGGTAATCCGGAGCATTTTAAGGTACATATGTGGAGACTGGAAGATGGCAGCTGTCCCATCAGATATTTCTTCAAACTTGTGGACCAGTCTCCTCAAGTCAAAATCACCATAGACCATAGTGCTGGCAGGAGTGCTATTTAAAAATGGATCCAAGCATGGTTTTGTTTTGAACATGACTCGGGCAATGGTTTGGCTGCACACAAACTTTACAAACCTCTCAAACAGCGCTTGATCCCTGTGTCTGTTGGATTTGGTTCATGCTGCTTCTAAAGCAATACAGAAAGAAGCTACCCTGATCTGCATGCTCTCAAGACTGAAGGTTCCAGGACTTGGATTTTTATCTTGTGCCAGGAGAATAGCTTTGTAAATACTCTTTCATGGGGTAGCTTTTAATTTGGGTGTGGGGTTTCTTTGTACCTCTACTGGTAATGATTGATTTGGCGCTAATTCGGAATATATTCTGAGTGTTGTGGCCAGCCTGTTTTCTGACCGCCTATATTGCTCTTGGTCTTTCAAGAATTCTGTCATTGCCCAAAGTGTTCCTGTGATTTCCACAAGTCACAGGAGAAAATTTGAACAGATATAGCAATAGGGCTTAATTTGAGTTTGATGAGCTTACATTGATAGAAAGCAGATGTTTGCATTCTTATAATAAAATATGAAAATATATTAAACCTTTTAGAAATTTATTGTCTTCAAAACATTTCTGAGAGAGAGGCTGGGTTGTCTTAATGTTGACATGGGCACGTGTGTTGATTTAAAGCAGTTACCTTAAGCTAGGAGGTTCATGTTTGAGAAGCTTGATTCTGCAGAGTGTACTTTCAGTAGTAAGTGGCTACCTGCTCTGGCTTGGGGAATCTGTTAACACCATATGAGCCCCAGATTAATCTATATTGTGAGTAATCAACAGAAGCAAAGTAAAATAAGTGTGTATACAGTGATAAGGGAGGGTTCATTGAAAATAGTGAATTTTTAATTTTTTTTGTACAGGCTAAGCTGTTAGTCTTAGGGCTACCCAACAGCAGTTGATTTCTGGATCTTCTTTCAGAGGTTAATTTAGTGTCGTGGCCTGTGACATTACCTCCCTCCTCCCCAAAACCTCTCCCCCTCAATTTGACAATTGGTGTGGTGTTGCTTTTGTGATAAGCAGAACTGGTTGGGGAAATAAAGAAAACTGAAAGCTGTTCTCAGTCTAATTTCTCTCCCTTCTCTGACCAAGTCACCCTAAGAAACAAAGCCAAGCCAGCACTGCACCGGTGACTGCCTCGACAGGGAGGAATGAGGAGAGCTGCTCCTTTCTGTGCCAGCAGCTGTGGGTGGGTGACTGGGAAATGGCTGTGCCATTACATCAAACAGTCCCAAATGCATCGGTGAGACCTGGAACTTCACAGCTGGACATGCATGAAAGCTGGCTTGGATGTCAGCATCGCAGTGGACTAGAGCTGGGGTGAAAGGATCACCTGATCACGGTATCAGTGATCTCATTGTGTGTGGTGGTTATTTTCAGTGTTGTTTCAGAGTGGTCTGGGTGCTCTTGCACTGTTTTTCCTTCAAGTAAGGTGGATGCAGAGTATGTGGCCTTCCCTTTGTTTTTCTCCATGCTCTAATCATCTCCTGTAGTTTGTAAAACATTGCTGTGTCTCCTTGCATTGGAAATGACTGTGTGCTATATGCAAGAAACTCGGTCAAAATTCATTATTTCTACAACCGTGTATGGCATGCCTGAAAAATACTATGTGCCTGTCACATAAACAGGAAGCAGCCCTTGTAGGGGACTGAGTGTAGCTGAAAGCGTAATCTAAATAACAGTTAGTCATCTCCATATGGTAACCTTTCAGTGCAACGCATGTGTGGAAATATGGTTGCAACTGGCTTCCACATGCTGGATGAATGCATAGATACCAGATGTTGCCTCACGCATTTAAAGTTTTTTCTAAAATCAATCTGAGGCACAAGTATTTTACAGACAGCAGTTGTGGGTGAAAGCCTGCACGCATGGAGGTTAGTATTTACACAGGGACTGGACTGGACCTGCAGTGCTAGAAGCAGGGTTGAGGTTTCTCTGATCATCTGAAATTTCTGATGACGATAAGTAGTAAAAAACATACTCGGACTGTATTTGACAGTGTGTTTGCATTATTAAAGACATAGTTGTTAGAGATGGAATGCAATGTACTTTTAAGTGCTGGCTAGTATATCAGTAAAAGCTGGCTTAATTTCCTCAAAAAGAGTGCCATGTAATGTGACAATAAACTGATGATGCCCTCTTTAGTCATATCTAATAATTAGGTGCTCTCAACTTTCATATTTTCACAAGGATAATCTATGGATTATATTCTGAGTCTGGTTTTGGTTTTTCAAATGCAGAACGAGAACACTCTGTGGGAAGTTCCTACCTCTTCATTCCCTGTAGCCTGCTCCCTTTTTCCAAAAGCTATCTTCCTCTGAGCTCTTACAGAGTTCTTGAGAGCACAGTAAAAGAGCTGGTTAATGAAAGAAAGTTACATGTGGTAGCATGAGAAGGTATTTTAATGTATACATGGAAAAACAAACAGGTTTGGGTTTTTTTTTTTCAGGTATTCTGTTTATTGATTGTGGTGTGTTGCTTCCAGAGTGCACGTCTGATATGGTTAACCTGACGTTGTGGGATCAATACTAAAGTACAAATTCTGCAACTGGGATTAAATTTTAAATTCTCTTCCTTTAGAAAAGGCAAATTCTGTAAGACTTATTTTTAAGGCACAGGTGAGAACAGAAAATAGTGATTTACTTTGTTCAACACAGGTTTGTTGTGCATAGCAGTTGCACCCTCTAGTCACGTTTTAAAGGAACACAGCTTCGAGGATAACAGCTGAACAAATGGGTCTGTGATGTTTGTAGGAGTTGACTGTGCTTGTTGCTGTTCTTCAGCAGCATCCGTTGCAAGCTGTGTATGCGTTTTCTCAGAGTATCGAAATAGCAGAGTACCTGAAATTACTGTACCTGAAAAATAGAGATCTGTCCCATTTTTAGTACCTTGTAAATTCACTACTAACTGGCACTGCAGTTGCACAGAGTCTTCATGTGGTGCTGGAGTTCTTTTGCTTCGTAGGTGCTTATAGTATAAATATACCATAGTGCCTTCACAAAGTGAGAATGGTCTAAGTGTTAAGAAACTAAAGTCGAGAGACTGTGGTGTCTGACAAAATGAAACATGCACGGTGTGTAGAATCAAACCCAGCCTAGACTAGGAGTAATATTCACATGCTATAATGATTTGAAAATACACAGTGTTAATGACAGGACCAAGCTTGGGGTGCTTGGGATGATCTCTTATGGTTTTGGGTTTTTTGTGTGTGTTTATGTTTTGCTGATTCCCCCCCTCCCCCCCCCGAAAGCTGGATGAAAAGACATGAGAAATTATAGTCCTGATATCTGGGGAGGGGGAGTACTGGGATCTGCTTCACTTCCTTCCCTGCCACCTCCCCCAGAAGAATTCTGCTGTTGTAGGTCTTACAGGAGGAATGGAAAAAATCTAGAGGGAGTCGTTTCATGTGGTTTCTTTCTGGCTAAAGCTGATCCAGCAATGGGGAGATACCACAGTAGAACAGATGCTGTGTTCTTCAGAGGAAGTATGGATTTCTGCCTCTAAAAAGATCAGCCTAAAAGCCTGAGAGCTATGAGGGAAAGGAAAATACTTTAAAAAAACCCACAACAAAACAAAAACCAGACTAAAAATAAATATTTCAAAGTAAAACCCAAAACAATATAACACTTCAGATGCATAAACATTTGAGAGAAGTTCTTTTAGGAATGTGGCATCTGAAGTGTATTTGAGTCTTGTATGTGTTATGTATATGCAAAAGTGCAGTAAATCCTAGTGAAGTGATGAGCTGGCTGCTTTGCATTATGCATGCTTACAGGTGGTATATGGTATGGACAGAAGGATTTTGTGTAGGGATTTTGAATAGGTAAAAGTCAACTAGAAGGTAGTTTGCAGTCTCTCTGTGTACTCAGTCTCTCTACATAACCTGTTCCAGTTCTTGATCATCTTTGTAGTTAGAAAGTTTCTTCTATGATTTGGTTTGCATTTGCTTTTCTACAAATGAAACTGGGTTTTTCTTAGTCTGCTTTTGATTGTAATGCAGCAAATCATTTCCCGTTGTCTTTATAATGCCTTATGCCTATGAAGAAAGGTATGTTCCCGCTCCTTCCCCTACTTTTCCAGTTCTTCTCTTGTCAAAAACCTAATTTTTTAAAATTCTTTGCTTTTCTTCACTGTGAAATGTACTTCGTGAAGTTTTCCTCTGGGTTTCAGTTTGCTTAAATCCCTTCTAGTAAGGTGCCCAAAACTGAGTGCAGTCATCTGCTTGAGGCCTCACCAGTACTTCAAAGCTATTGAGTGGAGAACTGAGTAAAGTGATGACTTCATTTCTTTCTTGTAACACTTCTCTTAATACATCTCAGAATTGCATTTTGCAACAGTATTTCCAGCCTGTGGTTTCCAAGCTTTTTTAGTAGGGTGAGGGCCTAACTGAATGTGTTTGTGTTATAATTATGTATGTATGTATTTATTTAATTTATACAAAATGTTGTCTCTTGCACTTGCCTTTAGTGAATGTCACCCTGCTGGAAATACAGCCAGATTCCATCCCATTTTCCTGGAAATCCTGATGCATTCGTTGCCTTGTGATGCTTTCATAAGGTGCTTGTGAGAATGAGCAATGAGAGGAGGAAAAAGTTGGCCTAATTCCCAGACTCTTAAAATTGAGCCAAAATACTAAATTTGTATTCCCGGGAAATTGATAGTGGGGAACGTCCAGATTAGTCTTCAGAAAAGATTAATCAAGCTAATCGGCAAAGATTGTCCCCTTGGATGAAACGTTTTTTGGTTTTACCTCTTCTTTTTTGACTCTGTTTCCTTAATACCTTTTTACACTAAAACTCTTAAAAGATAAGGGTTTGGGAATATTTTTGTAAGTATTTGTGGATCTTTCTTAAGTAAGTGTTGAAATATTTATCCAACAAACATTCGAGAGTCACTTAAAAAAAAATGAAAAGCGGGAGGTAGGGGGTGACCCTTCAACACTTGCATTGAAGTGAAGAAGGGAGGAAAAATCTCCCTCTTACTTCAATGGAAAAATGCATCTGCTCTCACCTTTTTCATAGATCACTAGGAACAAAAGGAGTTTTCATTCACAGGTCAAACTTTAAAATGTGTTTTTCACTATTTAGAGTGTAAGAATTAAGAAAGTATGTGATTAGATAACTGGGATTAGGTCTGTGTCTGTAGTCTTCTTCCAGAAAGGCTGGCCATTAACTTTTCAAAAATAACCTTTGCTCAAATGCAAGCTGCCCTGTCATCTGGGCTTCTGACTCACTGCAGTCATCATTAAGTAGTCTAGGAGTGTTTGTGTGCATGGTGGGAGAATCAGGTGAGGAAACTGCCTATCAGAGTTCACTGTGCTCACTGTATTACTAACATTATTTATGAAAAGTTTTGTTCTAAAATAGAATGGTAAATAAATATGAATTAAAATTAGCTGAAATGGTCAGGGGAATGGATTTGTGACATGTAAAGGAGGTTTGATTTTTTTTTAATTTTCTTTTCAATCTTTTTCCCCTTCAGCTGCAGTTCTGCTCTGCTTGCTAAAGAATATTGGATCAGGGCACTACTTGTTTAGTTGGAAGTCTTTGAAGATCCTGGTCAGTGGCCTCTGTCTCTGCTCTTAACTGAAGAGATTGGGGATTTTGTATTTTATGGTTAAAGAGCTTTTTCTACCACCTGTCTTGGCATTTAATATTATGTTAACAAACCCAGACCAGATTTAACTGTTTAAACATGTAGTTATCTTTGTGATCTCCCCTGTTAATTTTATGCAGGCTACTGGAATGTTGCTATCCCATAGGATAAAGGCTTTTGCTAGTGAACTTCTGCAGGTTTCCCAAGCTTCTCTAATGTGAAGATGATAACATGTATCCCACACAGATTTCTTGGAAAAAAATACGAACTATTTCTGATGTTAAAAGTAAGTAGGAATTTGTGGAGGAGGAGAAAGGAGAAAAAACTTGGTGGGCTTTTGAGGGTGGTTGGTTGGTTGGTTTGTTTAATTAATTTTAGCAAAGACAAGAAAAGTGAGAAATGAAGAAGGCCAGCTTTCCTTCTACTTGCAATGACTCCTAAAATCCTTGAGGTACTGTTCAGTGGGGACAAATGTGTCCCTATTAAATGTGTCCCTATTTTTGTTTAACAGGGACAAATGTGATATCCTGCAACAAGAATAAACTGTGAATTTGGGGACTAGATACGAAAGAGCATCCTTAGTGATTCTAGTTTGACTTGTACTCACATTTTTGTGACAAACCTGGAGGTCTTGAAACATGCATAGAAAGCTACTCTGAGGAGGAAGAGTTTGGTCCCTTTTTTTCCTCTTCATGGGGAATAGTACAAGAAATAGGTTTAAATTGCAGAGAATAGAATTTAGTTTAATACTGGGGGCTTGGGAGGGGTGAAGTTCATATCAGTAAAGATAGTAAAGTACTGTAACAAGTTATATGGATAGGTTTTGGAGACTTGGTCATTGGAGATCGTCAATGACAGGTTATAAAAATGCATATCGTGAATAGCACAGGTGTCCTTGCTGCTTTCTTGGATGCTTTCCTGCTCTGTGCTATGACTGAGTGTTTAGTGCCTGGCCTGGATGTTTAAAAACTGAATTCTGTCAGAGATGCTGAACTTGAGGATCCCTTTGTCACTTAAGCATATTTTCATACTGATTTAATATAAACCAGGCAAGAATATTTTTCCCCTCTTCTGCTTGTTCCATATGCCTGTGTAGTTAAAGTGAAGTTGAGTTACAGCTAAAAAATTCTGTGACAACCTCACTTTCTGCTGGAGAGCATGTTCTGCTAATAGCATTTAACCTTCACGGGGAAGGACTGGAGTACAAATACCTCATATGAGACCATCTGGAAAAGAGCTCTTCCTGAGGCTTATCAATATTCCTAACAGGAACCTACCCAGAGTCTTTGCTCTCAGAGCAGCAAGACTGGAGAAGTAGTGACAGCCATAATGGCAGGGCACTAACGACTTTGGAGAAATGCTACTTTTGTAATCGGAAATGATACAGTGTCATTGAAACAGATTGTTGATGCCATTTTTATTCTTGTAGGCTTAGTTATAAGAATGGGTTCACTCTAAGGAGATGACGTCAGAATTTTTATGCATTTCACAATTAGATGGACAGATCGTGAGCCTTTAACTCATGAAATGCTGTTTTTCCAGAACACTAGCTAAAATAAGTGAGGATTTGAATGACTGCTTACTTTTCATTTAGTTGAACCAGTAGCACAGAAGATGTGAAATGTCATTGACAGTCATTCTGAAAACTGTGGTTTTTGTTTTTGTTTTGGGTTTGTTTTTGTTTTTTATTATTAAAGTTGTTGCACTTCAGCAAAAAGATCTTTATAGCTCAGCATTTGGTATAAAATGAGAAGCTTGTTTTAAGACAAAATTAAGATCCCTTCCCCTCAAGAAACTTCTGAATTCCCAAGTGACTCTACTCTTCTAATCCTTTGAGTCTCCACTCATTCTGTCTTTTTAAGAATAAGTAGATACAAAAATACAGCAGCAGAAAGGGATGAAGGTAGGGAAGAGATACTTCAACAAAAGAGGCCTTCTTGAATACTTTTAGTGTAACACTGTCAATTTTTGCTTACTTCATCATTTTAGGTCATTTATGAGATCTAATTGGCAGGTAGGGCCTTCTGTCAGACCTGCACTCTTGGTGACTGACATCCTCACTGAAGTACTCAGCATCTGCTTATAGTGGTCTAGTGTCATTCCTGTTACTTGAAAAGGAATTAGGAATATATTATATATATTATATATAGGAATATATAAAACATTAGGAATATATTCTCCTGGAACAAGCGGTAAACAAGGATAAGGAATGGGGGGTATTTGTGTGTGTGTGTGTTTGTGAGAGTGTGTGTATTTGTGTGAGTGTGTGTTTGAGTGTATTTCTGAGTGTGTATTTGTGCTCGTGTGTGTGTGTGTGTATTTGTGAGAGTGTGAGAGAGTGTGTGTGTGTGTGCATTTTTGTGTATATATATGTAACACAACCTTTTCATTGGGTGTTCCTCTTCTCACTTTTAAATAGTTCATCCATTGAAGAGTCTAATAGTCTGTCTCCAGCTGAGCAGAGGGTTGCGAGTTGGAGTACTGCAGGAAGTTGGTACAGCTGCTAGCCTTTCCAAAATGGGCAGAAAGTCTGAGTCTAGGCAAGCTAGGGACGTGTAGATAGATACAAAACTAGAAGGTTTGGAAAGAACTGGATAGAGCTTTTGACGTATGACTGTGTTCATGTTTCTTTCCACAGCACTGTGAGAAAGGCCATCTAACGTGGCTAATAGACTAGTTTTAATCAAATAAACAACTGTGTAATGCTGAAAAGCTGAAATAGAGTAGTTGATCAGAAAGAAGAACCTCAGTCATTCAGTCTTGTTTCCTCTACTAAGATTGCAAAACATTGAATAAGTAGAGTTGAGTCTGGTCTAAAAATGGTGAAGAGTGTTGATGACCGTGAATACTGCGGATTTCTCTCATGCTCAACAATAAAACGTGAAGTCCTTTAACACTGATTTATGCTTGATACCTTTCATAGGAAGTTTTCAGTTTGTTCTCCATACTGATACTCTGAATAGGTATCTTATCACAGAAACAGAACTACTGTTTAAAACTTATGCTTTGTATTTTTTTTTCTGGTTTCTGTGGGAGATACAGCATTCCTACATAAACCCTGTGTTACACAGAGATCCCTGACTTACTGCAGTGACTATAGAGAGAGCAACAGCAAAATTCTGCTGTAAAGTCAGAAACTGACTGCCAAAAGATTGCAAACTCACTGTAAAGAACTAAATAGGGTAACAGCCACTTGCTGCTAGTCTTCTGTGGGTAACTCTCCAAAACCAAACTGACATGGAATTCATGCTGGCAGAGGTGTGACTTTTATATTTTACATTCTGAAGCCTACTGAATGCACTTTGAATAAATGTTGAATGTGTTTAAGTTTCTCAGGTTGTTAAAACTCTGCCGTGGCTGAACAGAGTAGATTTATGATTGTGGTGATGAAGTAAGGCAGAATTCCTCCATGTTCAGAATTCATCCAAGCTGTGTAACAGAAATGCATAGCACTAGCTTCCCCTTCTGGCCAGAAGTAGTAAGTGATCCTGAAAGCAAGTATCACACCGAATTATTTCTCAATTTTATTTCTATGTACTAAAGATAAATACTAGTTTTTAGAGAACAAATTAATGCTTAACTGCCAGTGAAGGAAGGGGAGGGGAAGTGCTGGTGGAACATCCTTGCTGCTTGCAATATAATATAATGAGGCATTGAGATGGGAATACTGTTGGAACACGCAATTCTTTTCTAAACATGGGCCTAATTTGGAAAGCAATTAGATAAAAATACCAGCTTTTGGACAGAAAGGTTCCCAGTGTCCCCTCTAGATCCCTATTAGCTGGTGCTAGAAACAAGCATTTTACTGCTTTTTATATTCTGTATGCTAATTTTTCCCATGCTGCTGCATCAGTTATGACTGTAACTTCTTTGTTTGATTATTTGGAGTTTGGGTTTTTTTGCTTACCTTTTTGTCATATTTTAAAGTTTTTTCTTTCATTTTGATTCTATGACATAGTATTTTGTAGCAGTAGCATAAGCTTTGTAAATATACGATGCACTAGCAAAAAGGTGTTTATTTTGTGGTATAAAGAAACAATACACAATATGATCCCACAAGCTTTTTCACAAGCTCTAAGTTAGTTTGTGAGCCTTTTACAATGTTGTATTTACTATCCTTCTGGATGGGTTGATCGTACAACATTGAATCTTAGCAGAATCTTTCTTCTTTGTCATTTTCACTCTCATCTGCTACAGCTGCCTGGAAAAATGGGACATTTAAATTGCTAAAGAATTTTGCATTCTAAGACCAAAATGTCCACAAAACCAAGACTTTGGGGAGTGAGGGCACAGACACAACTTGCATGCACATACGTATGTACTAGAGAAACAGAAACTTCCTGCATGATAAATGACAGCCTCATGTTTAAGATGCTTAGGTGGACTGCAAGAAGCAGGCTTCCCTGTTCATACCACAGATTTGGTCTGAGTTGGAAACACTTGGGTTTTCCTACGCCTCAGTCTTGAATCCTGATTATCAGATTTATCATGGGCTTGGTCTTCCTTTTCATCTTGGCCATAAGTGTCATCCTGGAACCAAAAATGTGTCTTGATATGTTTTGCTGCAATGTTATGTTGCTATGGAAAATTCTACCTACTATCTCACTTCCACCAATTGTGTTTTTCACCTGCTTGTGAAGCACTCGGCACAAGGATGCTGGGACAGAGACCTCAGAGCACTGATGCTGT
>NW_010177932.1:10631-16180 GCF_000695765.1 Mesitornis unicolor | reverse complement strand
AAAAACACTTGCATGCATGAAAGATTACATCTTTACTCTTACTGTTCAGGTTGTCTACAATGGTAAACTGAGTTAAGCATTGATCATTCATTCCTTGCCCCAGTATATGCTTCACATTGTGAACTAAGGTATTCACTTTCTGGTGCATAAGATTGTGCTAATTTCATACTAATCTAATGATTGTTTAGCCTGCTGGGGTGGGGGGAAGGAAAATTGTATCTAGTCACCTGAATGTGTCAGTCCTTTGCTCCTGTCTTGGTCAACTTTTTCTTGCTTAAGGAAGAAGTCACTGGGAATAAGGGTACCGTGTCAAGGTCAAGTGTCAGGCTGTATTATACTTGTTATGTTACTAATACGTTGCTGTGGTTTCATTGCTGTACTGGAAATAATCAGGAGGAGACAATTAATGATTTTCTTTTCAGCTGTGCAATAATGAACTACATGAGAAGTCTTTTGATATTATGAGTCATTGGTGGCCATGAAGAAAAACACACTCTTTAAGCCATGCTTTTAAATGCCTTCTCAATTGTAAGAAAAAAAAAAGTATTTTACTGGCAAGTGACTTGCCTTTCCAGGTTTAGAATTTTAACAATAAATCAGTCTTGGAGAACATTATTTAACTTGCTTTTACAACCAGTAGCCTATATGAATAATGTTTGGGGGTTTTTGCCCATATAGTAATTTTATTTTCCAAGAAATGTGAACACTCAGAAAAGATAGTGTCTTGCATAAGAAAATATTTTTAATCAGTCCCTTTTATGTTATTTTATATCAGGCAGTTCTTCATGAACAATTGAAAAACTTGCGCATAAACAGTAGAAAACTTTCCTGTAATGGTTGATGTCATTTCTCACTAATGTGCAATCATAGTTCAGTTCATACCAACAAGAAAATGTTGAAGTCGCCACTATAAGGTTTTGTGAAGAAACTTCAGCTCCCTTGTTTATTAAAAATGTTACACAAATATAAACCATAGTTGTTTAAGATTAATTTTTCCTCTTTTTTCTTCAGATACTCTCTTGTATGTCTCAGCCAAAGCTCAGAGAGCAAATCTATTTTTCCAGGTCCCTCAGGCAGCTCTATGACAGCTCAGAGAACCTCACAGCTCCTCACCAGCATGAGCACAGTGAATCTGCTCAGCTGTTGGACTCATCCCTGCTTTGTGGGTTGCTGAACCTGGAAAGCTGTGGTAAGGCTTTTGTCTGCAGACCTAGTCAGGGAGCTGGCTTGCTGCTCTGTCCTGGCCTTTGTAGTAAAACCTTTGAATGTCTGTATGCACATGGCAAACACCTGCTTTTACGGCTGTTAATGAGCCTTTGGGGAGATTTAACTCTTTTGTGCTCTTTCCTTGACCGAGTCATGACAGCAAAACCTGAGGCCTGGACTCATCATGTGTTTAAACAGGCAAACTTTCAGCTGTGGATATGCTCCCTGTTGTTTTTATTTCAGGTGTCAGATTATCCTTAAGCTGAGGCAGAAGGAATATTTTGTCTGAAGTGCTGAGACGATTTTTGTTAAAAAGCTAGTGCTCTTTACTGAAAATAAGGCTGTAATCAGCAATTACCTTGCTTTGTGTTGCACTGCAAAGAGGAGATTGGTTTGGTCTTCTCTGCTGTGTGAGAACTGAAGTGAATTGAGGGGTGTCCTCTGAAATAAAGGACAAGTGGTCATTCAGTCACCACTGTAGTTTCAGTTTGTATTGTGGCAGGGATTGTAGTTACTCTGTGACTTGGCTAAACCAGATACGCAGGTAGGATTTAACCCTCACCACAAACTGACGCTTGTTTGTTGCTCTGGTCAGCTGTTGTAGGCTGCAGTGGGAGAAGACTCCTTATTTCTGTTGTGAGTTGGCAGGCAGTAGGTCTGGTTCATAGCCACAAAAGGGGAAGCACTATGATGCTGGTTGCTGGGAGCTGGGGGACAGGCAGGTAGTGTTCATGGGATGGACCTTGATAGGTTTTGGATGCTGAAGTTGGATCTTTGTTACATCAGCCAAAATCTCTAATGTCATTTAAGGAATATGTCAGAGGTTTTTCTTGGACTGCTAATAATAGCAATAGAATCACTAGTCTAGTTGCAATCATACTAGCCAAAAACATGCATTTGCAAAGGAACATGCTGAAGGAAGCGAGAGAGTGAAGATGAACAGTGCTGTACTGCAAGTGCAATGGTGAGGAGTCAGCACAGGAATTCCCACTGAATTTGTATTCCTGAATAAGAATTTATTTCACAATAAGGCATAGTGGAGCAAGAGATTTGGGAGCACAGCAGGGCCTTCTTAAACCCTTCCCATCTTCATAGAGGGAGAGGAGAAAGTGATGAAATAAAATCTCATCTGTAGGAAATCATCATTTCCTCTTCTAAGTGATGTAAATTCCATAATTCTGTAACCTTAAACAGTAGTGACTGTAGGCACGACATCTTTTAACATGCAGAGATGGGGACCAATGGACAGCTCTAGCAGAAGTACATCTTCTTATGTTCAGGGAAAAGCTGGTGAGTTTCAAGCTGATGCTGTTTATTTAATTTCATCAATCATTTGTCCTGTTGTAACTTCCTTTTAATATTATTCATTTAGCTCATACAGACTGTTAGTTCTGCACTTTCCTTATAGCTATGTCTGTGAACATATTAAATATCCTTGTGATAATGTGCACAAAGATGATTTCGAGACTTCTTGAAGTGGAGGTGAAAAGAGCAGGGAAATCAGTGTGCTGCCAGAAAAAGGAATAACGAAGGAATCCAACTAAAAGTGCAAGGGGAAGCCAGTTAGATGGAATGTAAATTTGCATGGTGGAATTTGGCAAAGATGCTAAAGGTAATACTGTTTCTGTTGTGAGAAGTTACAGAAGGCTCTTTTTCTATTATTTTACAATCATTGGGATTCAGTTGCACATTTTGTCCAAAGATTTGTCTCTCCCTACGCTCTTACCCCATGGCACAATACTTTATAACACTCTACAGGATGTTTGGTTTAGTATTGGCTCAGAAGGAAGACTGCCATTTTGAGTAACCAGCGGTACCATTACCGTTTCCTGGGGTAGATTTGCAGCAAGGAGGTTAAAACCATTAGATCATTTTACTTACACAGGTTTGCAGACTGTGATGCAAAATGGGATGCACGTTTTTATTCTGATACCTCTGGGCAAAAGAAGCATAGAGAATGCAAAAGGAAGATTACCTAATTTTGACATTGGAAAAAAAAAAGCAAGGGGAAAAAATGAGAAACAAACAGGAGGCTGATAGGGATACTAGCCTCCTGAATACCTCAGCTAGGATATTAAGTGAATTAATAATCAGCAGCTAAAGGAACACATAACCCAAGAGAACGCCATATGTTGGAAGTCAGAAAGCACAAAAACGGTGAGTCAGACCAAAATTCATTGAGTTGAATGTAATAAAGACTAAAAGAAAATACATGTTTGATCACATACATTAAAAGACAGTAGGGGAAACAAGAGTACACTGTATAATATGACAGAATGTAGATTAAGGAAGCTTCAGATATGGTCCAGCTTCTAAGGAAATATTTTGCCTGTTTTGGATGAGGTTAGAGTAACATAGAATCAGATGGTAGAAAAGCACACAGTTCTAGGAGACCTAAATAATCACTATTCCAGAATACTAAGAGGCCTGTATAACTTACAGTGTAATAAGAAGTCTTCCTGTCATGTCTGACATTTAGGGACTATAGTCCCTGACTGGAGAAAAGCAAACTTGTTTAATAATGGAGTTGAGGAGAAGGGAGGGAAGATAGATGTAACTTGAACAATTAGGATTTCTACACCTCACCAATGTGCAAGGTCTTGAAATGGTTCTTGTAGGAAGAGTACTCTAAAACACTTACACGCTTGTTCAGTCACATCAGGTTGACAGTGCAACTGATGAACAGGATAAAATAGCAGTTTTGCTTTTAACTGCTGAATGCACAATTTAATCTCATTCCTATTATTCTAGTCCACAAGATTATCATAGACAGAGAACTGAACAATCCACTCTCCTCTTCAGCGTTGACAAAACATGCAATTTCGTGTACCCATGCATCTAGTTCTTGCAACAAGGTCAACAACAAAAATATTCAAGATGAAAGCACACAAAATGGAATAAAATGCAGGATCAATGATCTGTGATGAAACCATAGCAGAATGGCTTTTTTTGTTGCTGCTGTTATTAAAATAATAGTGGGGGTGTGCTACCCAGGTTTAAGCACAGCACTTGAAACAGAGAGCCTTAGAAAACTTGTTTAAGGAAGACATGATAGTGATTCATGCTACCTCTGATGAAATAAGATCTGGCTAAAGTGAAAGACTACACAAGGCTCTTTTGAAATAGGAATTCTTGTCTCTTCCTGCTGTGGTTTCATCACGTGCTGATAGGGATACAAAATTGTATGTTTTCTCAACTCTGAAGAGTGGATTTTTCAGTTCTCTGTGTATGGTCATCTTGTGGACTGGAATAATAGGGATGAGATTAAATCGTGCATTCAGCAGTTAAGAACAAAACTTTAGTTATTTTATACAGTCCATCACTTGCACTGCCAATCTGATAGGACTGTGAGCAAGCCTAATGCATTCTAGAGAAGTGCTAATGTCATTGTAAGCCACTATTACTGCTCAGCTAGGGGCTTGTGAGTGTTTCTGTTTATTGGAAATAAATGCATGTAATTTAACAAAAGGTGCAGAAAAGGGCTGGTAAGGTTACTAGAGAAATAATAACAATTTTTTTAAAAAAACACAACAAACTGGCATTCCACACGAGGAACTGTTGAGAATCAGTTTTGACTTAGCTAAAGACTGAAAAGAAATATGATTTAATAAATGTGTTTGGAGTTTTAAGCATTTTGCCTCCCTTCCTGGTATCTGAAATGAAATCAGGGAACTACTAGTAAATCTTCATGCACAAATTCAAGCTTTTGAAGGTTTTAAGACCCTAAGAAGTTATGATTTCCAATGTCCTTCCTTAGAAGGATAGGGCAATGAAATTGTTATAATGTCAACATGGAAGTTTATGTACTCATGAAGGTACCAGACGTGAGTCTTGAGCACATCTCCAAAGTGATCTGGTTGTGTAGCTATAGCACATTTCTGTAACTTTAAGCATTCCTTCAGAGAAGTTTGTTTTTGCCCTGGCTAGGCTCAGCAGTTGGCTTCTGAGGTGTGATCACCAGGGTGGATGAGAGTTTAGGGTCACATTTTGAGACTAGTAAGACGTTTCAGCTAAGGGCAAAGAGGATGGCGGTGGCTCGTTTGGACTCGACTGGATCCACCGCCATCCTCCTTGCCCCTCCTGCTTCTGCCCGCTCTGACCCTGAGGGGCGCCGGCAGTAACTGCCGCACTTCCCGCTACAGGCCCCAACGCGGTGCCGCCTAATGGCTGCAACGGCGGCCGCGAGCGGGGTGGGCGGGACTTAACGGTGCATGCGCGGTGCTGCCTCAGCGCAGCTTGAGGCCGAGATACCCGCGGCGTCTTGGGACCTTCGCCCCGCGGCCCGGACGGGTTCCGGCTCGGCGAGAGGGCGTCACTTCCCCACGAGGAGGCGGGGCGGCAGC
>NW_010177932.1:0-10472 GCF_000695765.1 Mesitornis unicolor | reverse complement strand
TGGTGCTGGGGGGGGGGGCAGAGCAGGCCCAGAGAGCGTGGTGGTTATGCCTGGTTCTGGTGCTGTTTTGTGTTGCTCCTCTGGGAGGTTTCAGCTCCTTGAGTTTATTTCGAAATGTTTTTGTGTCTTGACCACCCCCCCCCCTTTTTTTTTTCTTTCTGAAAATAAGGTGCAAAAGGCTCGTTCTGAATAATAGCTTTTTAAAACACTGCAGCTGTGAAAGCAGAATATATAGCAATTTCTGTAAGCATAAGGGATCACAGAATTGTTATGGTTGGAAAAGACCTTTAGGATCATCAAGTCCAACCTATATCTAGCTCTGCCGTGCCCACTTCTAAACCATGTCCCTGAACACTGTATCTAGACACCTTTGGTTGGTTTGTTCCTGGATTTTTAGTGTACTGTGTGTGCTTTTAGAGGCTTTCTTATTTAAAAGTGCTTTTTATTTGCTTACTTATGAAAAGAATATCTTCATTTTTTAAGCATGATAATAAAGAGATTCTATGCCATGCTATTGAAGATTAAAGCCTCTTTTTGTTCTGTGGTGGTTTGTTTTTTTTTTCAGTAGGAAGAGAGTGCTGTATTTTTTTTGTTTGTTTAGAACAGTAGGTATGTGCAAACACAAGTGCTTTGAATGAAGTAAAAATGTTTTTCTTTCTCCTTAGGGTATCTGCACATAGAAGTGAACTCATTTGTTTGGTACTTTTAGTTCCAAACAAAATGAAGATCCCGTCTTTACTGCTGAGATTCCCTCATTGTTATTTCTCTAGAAGAACTTATTTCAAGAACTTTTGCTTCACTTCTAAAGCAGATTTCCTGTGCATTGAATCTCTTACACCAGTGCACCCCTGTCATACAAAATGGATACGTTCATCAGATGGTTTGAGGAGAGAGCTGTGTCAACAAGCGGCCTCTGACCAGCAAATGGAGGGGCTTTCTGACCGAGAGCAAAGACTCTTAGACAGACTTTATAATGGACTAATCCAAGGCCATAGAGCCTGCTTAGCAGAAGCCATTACACTTGTAGAATCAACTCAGAGTAGGAAGAAGAAAATAGCCCAGTTCCTCCTTCAGAAGGTATTATCCTACCACAGGGAACAAGAAAAGTTAAATCAAGGAAAGCCACTTGCCTTTAGAGTGGGTTAGTTCTCTTATGTCTGTCCAGTAATTGCTTTGATGGGATTACAGTCCTCACCTTTCGTTGTCACTATTGTTCTTTAACCATCCTGGTCTGTGGTTTTTGATCTTTGGCTTCTGGTTTGTGACCAGTCTAGATCACCTCTGTTGTCTGGTAGTATTATGGCTTGAGCTGGAAAATGCTTTTGAAAAAGCTCTGGAAATAATTATTGTTTCAGAGTGGCAAAGGAAGTTTTGGGTTTGGGATTTTAATGACTATTATAGGCTGAAACAGGTAGTTTGCAGATTGTTGCAGCTATTATCTACGTTTAGATAGGAAAGGATGTAGTTAAGCAGATTTGGTTTGTTGGTATTTTTTTCCCTAAGAGGATGTTTTCTTGAATTCTTCCTGAATCACTTCATCAATCCACAAATGCAAAAATACATGCTTTCCTGTTTTGAAGCCTTATATTAAAGCAGCCTGCTTTTCGGCTGAAGAAACTCAAACCTGGTTCTCCTGGAAACTATAAAATATTTTTCCCTTGGGAAGAGATGGACTGCTAAAGTATGTCATGTCCGTCTGTCACTTCTTGTGTATACAGAGGTGGTAAGAAGAACAACTTGGGTGTGGGAGTGAAATATTTGGTTGAGGTTAACAAACTTATCTTTGTTTGCATGGTTTGACATGTAAGTAAATCATCCAATATTTTTTTAAGTAACAGCTCTTCAAGCTTTTGCTTTCAGAGTGTCTTTTATAAATCATAAATCTGAAAAATACAGATTCAGGATTTGACATTTTTAAAGGTCTGAAGTGCAAGTCAGCATAGATAAATTTGTTTGGAGATGAGGAAATAAGGCTGGATAAACCCAGTGTTATGTTGGTATGGGTAGGGTGAGGGGTGATGAAGTCAGTGCTGCTGTGTTGGGTGAGCCAAGGCAGTGTATTTCAAGTCAGTTACAGCTGCTGAGTTGGGTATATCAGTTGTGGTCTTTCATTTGCCTTTGTTGTGATATTGTGCAAAAGTATGAATTGCCATCGACTTAGATGTTACCAACTTAGGTGTTCATGTGATGCATTATTTTTTGATTAACAAAATGTTTTTCTCATCTTAATACGATTACTTAGGGTTGTCTGGTCCTCCTGGTGCCGGTAAATCGACTTTCATAGAATGCTTTGGGAAAATGCTTACAGAAAGAAAGCACAAAGTGTCTGTCTTGGCTGTAGACCCTTCCTCTAGTACAAGTGGTGGTAAGTATGCATTACAGTTTGAGTCACGTTTCTAATAGTTTGTTAGCTATAGGAATATCTCTTTGGGGCAAATGATGGAAAATTGGGGGCCTATAAAAGTAAAATTTTAAAAGCAAATGTTGTACCAAGTTTTCATGTTTTTCACATGTGAAAAATTTATATCAGTGCCCTAACTTTGTCAGATTTCCTCTTTTCCAGTGTTTTAATGTTGCTTTACAACTTTATTTATTTCCCTGTGAATTAAGGGCATTATTTTTTAAATGAATTTCAACAGTGGTAATGCTGATCACTAGGTAGGGAGCACATGCTAATTTAGAACTATTTTGAGGATGCTGCAATCTGAACATGTAAATCAGATTGGATTTTAGAACACAGTAGTTCTTCTCAGTAGGAATTTTTGGATTTTTGTTGACTATACTGGTTTAAAGGTCTCCTGATGCAGTATCATCGCTCATTTGTCCCACTTGTAGCATGATTATTTTTTTCTGAATTTGAAATTCTTCAAAGTTGTGTGGCTGTAATTTGTCACTCTCAAATCAAAACTTATATGGAAATTATAGACTGACCATTAATGGTATCGCCAACGTAAATATTATAACTTTGATTTTGTTCTTTTTCTGATGGGCAGCTGCCTGGGAACATCATTCTTTTTTCCAGCTTCTACACTGTTAGAGAAGATGCTGCAATGTGTGCCTATTTAAAAAGAAAAACACTTCACTTTTGCAGTGACCTGGAGCTATGAATGACTGTATCCTTGAATGCATACATTCAAGATGCATTGATAGACTGGCAAAATATGATAGCAAGACTGCACCAGTGAGATGAGCATCTTTTCATCGTTTGGAACGTGCATCATGCATGTAGATCTCGCTGAATCTGATTTAAAGTGTGTATGAATAGGAGGAAGGCAGGGATGCATGTCAGTTTTCTTAAAAATAAAACAAAAACCCCACCATCAACAGCTGTCAGAATCATAAGGCAGAGGTTTGTCCCTTTGGACAGAAACAGTGAAGATACAATTGTGTGGCCTGCTCTGTATAGGCTTTAAAAAGCCACTCAGGAATTACAGAATTTATTCTGACCTAGAACAAATTCTTCATATTTGGTCGCAGTACAGTCTGCTTATCAGGCCTTTCCAGCTTCTGATAGGCAGAGGAACTAGGCATGTTATTGGGATACTCTTTATTTGATCATTGGAGAGATCTGTCTTTTTTCACTCATGTATTGAGGGGGTGGGAGGGAGTTTGGCTATTTTGCACTTTGGAAATAATTTAATATTAATCATTTAAGGTTCTCTACTGGGTGATAAAACACGAATGACTGAGTTATCAAGAGACATGAATGCATACATCAGACCGTCTCCAACCAGAGGGACACTGGGAGGTGTGACAAGGACCACGAATGAAGCCATTCTGCTGTGTGAAGGAGGAGGCTACGATGTTGTTCTTGTGGAAACAGTAGGTATGTGCTTAGGGTTTTATTTTAATTATCCTGTTTTGATACCTAAATAAAGGGTCTTACTAACTGCATACTTTGCCTTCTTTCGTTCTTGATCTTGCTCAGGCTTTCATACATGGTCACTGAGTGAAAATGAATGCTCGTTCTGTCAATTTTCTAGTCCTGTACATTTTGTAAAAGCACTTCTGTAAAAACGGTTATGTTTCGTGTTGTGAGTTTTGTTCACAGTGCAATACTGAGATCTATCTTAATTATTGTCATGAATGTTACTAAAAAGTTTGCAATAAATGGTGAACTCTGGATTTAATTTTTTAGGTGTGGGGCAATCAGAGTTTGCTGTGGCTGATATGGTTGATATGTTTGTATTGCTACTGCCGCCTGCGGGTGGAGATGAATTACAGGTATTTTTCCGTTCCTCTTATTAGATACTATCCTAGGACTAGGAAGAGAAGCTTAAATCCAAGGTGTAGTATTTGTGCAGAAATTCCACATCAGTAGCATTTTTTAAATTACACTGCTACTATTGAAGTCTTTTCGGTGTCTTAACAATTTATCGCACAGTTAGGATTTGAAGTCCTGCCTTCCCTTTCCTGTTTCCACTCCTCCTACCCCTCCCAATTTTGGAAGTACTACAATATGAGTTTTTCATAGAATCATAGAATCATTAAGGTTGGAAGAGACGTTTAAGATCATCAAGTCCAACCGTCAACCTAACACCACCATGCCCACTAAACCATGTCCTGATTTTGATACTCTCTGACTGACTTTGACCTATTTACTAGTTAGTTATGATTTTGGGAAGTAGTTTTGTATTGAAAGCAGAAATCAGTATAATTAGGCTTGCAAACTTGGTCATGTTTTGTTTAAACTTAAGTCTCTACACATTAAATAGGTCATCATGTAAACTCTGACAATATTTAATGTCCTCATGTCTGAGTAATAACTAGTGATGGCAGAGACCATTGGTACTGCTCTTGTATGACTAGCACATGCATACACAAAAAAGTCAGCAGGAGCCATCAGAAACTAACAAAACTTCTTTTGGCCTGCTTTCTGTGATAAATCAGCATATCAGCCCTTCTTGGGTATTCATGATTTCTCTCTCTGTTCCGTGTAGGGTATCAAACGGGGTATAATTGAGATGGCAGATCTAGTTGCTATAAATAAGGCTGATGGTGATTTAGTTGTGCCTGCACGGAGAATACAAGCTGAATATGTTAGTGCTATGAAGCTGCTTCGCAAGCGTTCAAAGGTTTGGAGACCAAAGGTTTGTGTACTTCAGTATGGTTTGTGGGGTTTTTTGGTCTTTTTTGGTGGTGTGTTGGGGTTTTGTTTGCTTGTCTTTAAATTTTTTTCCCTCCCAGAAAAAGTCCTGAATGAGTTAAATTGCTATAATCTCATCTAGCTATACCAGCCTTCTTGAACTCTTTTATAAAAAATGTAGTTCTGTTGTGTAATTTTACACTGTGCTAGAGGGCTGATTGCTGCTGTTTCACCTCTGATCTCAAGGTGTGGCACACAAAACTGTGCAAAGCCATAGTTCTGCCCCCCACAATTTCTGTCCCAAGCTACAATCTCAGGAGTAGCAGACCTATTGCTAACATCAGTAGTGGTACAGAATTGTCTTGCTTCTTGTAAACTATGTATATCTTTAAAACATCCCATAAGCTATTTCTCCCGTTTTTATAACTGAAGCTTGTGATTATATTTGTTCTTTCACTTGTTTGTGTTTCCTTTATTGCTTTTTTTTTTAACTTCTCACATAATAGAAGTTCTTGGACTAGAGCCTCATGTACTTGTGTATGCAACATGTAGGTTACTGGAATTCTCATCCTGTGGGCCTTTAGTATTAATGCAGTATTTCATCTATTAAAAGGTTATGGCAAATTGTTAAGGAAAAAATTCTGTACTAATTTTTAAAATATGTATATAAACTAAGCATACACACACACTCTCACTCTCTTTTATTTATATACTTGTATATGTGAAGGAGGTTTGCTCTACCTTGATGTTGAAATTGACCCATTGAATTAAGTTTAAAGCAGTTGGGCTGCCTGAAGCTTAGCCATCCTTTTGTAATTTTTGTTTCTAGATCTGATGGGAGGTCACATCTGATAAATGTAACCCAAAATAACCGTTTGAGACCAGTGAACTAAACAAGTTATCTGTCTTTTTCAGTGATGGCAGTGTCTGATAACTGGAAGAAAGACAATACTGGTTTGGAGGGGCTGTATCCTATACATTAGATTTGAGACACACACGCACTTAAAAAAAACCCAAACCATTTAAAAGATCGTGTTGGATGCTTACAATATTTTTGGCAAAATGAGTTCCTCGTCTGGAAAGCAAATGTGAAAAATAGTCAAAATACCTCCTTTCTGGAATATTTAAAGTGCAAAAGGGTAGCTACCAGACTATGTAATTATCTCTATATTTAAATAAAATAGCAACACTGCACATTTTAGCTGAAAGACTAATTTAAATTGATTCTCACTTGTTATACAAGCAGTTGGACAAGGCCTATTTATCCCAAATGCTGTGGATCTCAGGGTCCACTTATAGCTGGTAGAATCTCCATTTTGAGATCTTTCAAACAAGCAAAAAAAAAACCAAACCCAAAAAGTAAACAGCCCGGAACCGCTTGAAACTTCATTTAGTGGGTGTATTGAAGCGTGCTTGCCTTACACATTTCTTAATTTTCATGCAGTCTTCCTGATGCAATAATTGAACCCTCAATCTCAATAGTTACTTGGCTTTAAAAATTCTTCTGAATCCAACAGGTAATGGGCATCTCTGCCAAAACTGGAGAAGGTATCTCAGATATGTGGGATAAAATGACAGAATTTCGTGACCTCATGCTCACAAGTGGTGAGTTAATTGCCAGACGACGGAAGCAGCAGAAAGTGTGGATGTGGAATCTCATCCAAGAAAATATGTTGGAACATTTCCGAAGTCACTTGGCAGTTAAGGATAAGATTCCGCTTCTAGAGGAAAAAGTTCTTAGTGGCGTCTTGTCTCCTGGGCTGGCAGCTGACCTGCTCCTGAAAGCGTTCAAAGATGGTCTCTAAGCATTGTATTCTATTCTGTTATTGTTAAGTGCTTTATGTAAAAATGAACATTAAATACGTTTTTTCTATGTATGGATTCAAATGTTTTACTACAGCGGACATTAATAGAATACCTATCCAGTACTCTGCAAAAAATACCAGGCAAACGTATTTGGGCAAAAAAGTACGGTAGGAATCTGTCTATGCAAAGATCATGACAAATCCAAATGCTTGCTCAGAGATTACTACAAGACTATATTGGAAAAAAGTACACTTCTAAGTCTTCTAATTGTACGTGCCATAGATCTATTGGTCAAAATTTGACTGGTTTTAGGAGGGTGAGAGAGAAGTTTGTGGTGTTGCAGAGTTTTATTTATGGGACCATCTTAGAGCAGTAGACAATGCAGCTTTCCATTCTAATATAGCATCAGCTGTTGCCAGTATGGATTGCTTTTGCCTTCCTTACTTTGAGTGACAGCAAGAACATTGGACCCCTGGCAGCACCTGACCACAGTCTCAGTTTTAAATAAATTGTGTGCCTATAAGTAGAATACAGTGGTGTTCAGTTCCTGTTTGGAAGCTATAGTTAGTTATTATATGTTGTACACCAGAAGAAGGGAATTTTAACCATTCCAGTTTGTAAATAGATGTTTTTAAAAAATCTAACTAAAATTTGCTTTTGTATTAAATGCGGACATCAAATGGAACAAATGTCATCCATGATGTTTTAATAACAGATGTCTTTATACTAGAATAATTTATCTCCAGTAATAATGGTTTGAGGTTTTCTGATCTCACTAAACTAAGTTCTTCAGGTTCAAACAAAATGCGCAGTTGTGCTTGGGTTTTTTGGTTTGATTTTTCTTTTTAAGCTCCTCACTTGCAGAAGACATGACTGCTTAGAGCCAAAAGTACATGTTTTTTAATTTCTCTTCAGAACAGATCTGGAGAAAGCATTTTCTGCGCCATGATCTAGAAAGCAGAGATCATCTGGTAGCTACTAAATATGAAGAGTAAACTGGAAAAATGCTGATTTTTGGAGACCTCACAGAAAAACAGCAAAATAGGAGATTTTGTGTCTGTTGAAGCTTACATCAATTGACTTTTTAAAAAAAAAAAGTGGAAGTGATGATTTGTATAGTCTTGATCTTCTGGACACATACCAAGTGGGATGCTGTCTTTCATTTTTATTTTAGCTCAGTTTTACCCATTAGGCTTCCTGAGAAGTAGTTGTTTCGCAGTATTTGGGTTCTGGCAACCTGAATCTGGATTTATGAGACAGTTCCAGGATACTAGTAAATTGGTTTATTTAGATCTCTTTTATTTCTTTATTGTTGGTTTTTTCCTTTCCTGAGAGACTTTTTCTTTTCTTCTTCTTTTCCCCCATCCCAGTTTGTTATATTGTGTTCCCAGCTCAGTTTACTCTTTCTTGCTAAACCCCTGTGCCTCAGAATTTTCATTCCCGCTTAGGTATAATTTGGCAATTTTAGTGTTGAAAATGATGACGATTTTGTATGCTTTGGTTTGACAAAGTGGTGAAAATTAAACAATGCAGAAGAAACCTCCATCCTCAGTGCTAGCATGTCAGTTATTTTTCCTTTTGTATGATGGTTGCTGTTTTGTTTTCCTTACATTTTTACACCATAAATGTGACCAGAAGGTAAAAAGCAAACTGCAATATGAAGTAAAAAATAATTTGTAATTAAAAGCAAGGATCCCCATGTATATTTGTGGTGAAATACTAACAAAGTGTATTATGGTGTTTTGTGGGACAAGGAGCTGAGGCATTTCTTGAAGAAATTCTGTACCAATATAGCTGGTATTGGTGGTTTCCAGCACATAAATGGTCAGAACTTCAGTGCTGTGACCCTCTTACTCCTGTTTCTTAAACTTTGCATCCCAAATAACTAATGTGGGATCGCTGCAATCAGTTATAGAAGTAGCTGAAGGAATGTAGAGGGTGGAAGAAGCACAAGGGCTTCAATACAACCATGCTGAGTTATTGTGGAAAAAAATTGTAGCACCTAGTTTATTTTTTATTTAAAAACAGTTTAGCTCTCTGTTGAATGTGACAGAAAGTGGCCTAAACAAAAAGCAATGTCTTCTGTCCTTTCAGCTTTAACAATTAGCTGTATTTTGATGGTACCTAGTAGAAGAAATAACAGCCAGGTGGAAAATTAATTAATGAGAGCAGCACCATTTTAACTGGTGAGTTCTCAAGTTTTTGACAGTCCATTTATTTCAGGTGGCAGTTTTTAAAGTGACCTCATTTGTGATCCTCTGTTAGATCAAACCCTTATTATTGACATTACTTTTGTCAGGGACTGCTGTTTTTCTTGTGTGTTATGTGTGAGCTGTTAAGCAAGTAAAACAGAACCTGCAGCTTTGTTTAAATGCTCAAGCAGGATTTGTTTTCTGGATGCAGATCTGTCAGTCTGCTCAAGCCATGGGCCATCGTTATTTTCACATTTTGTTGCTGCTTTTGAAGTATCTTAATTTACTAATGAACTCTTAGGAGAAGACGGTACAATGGCTTAAGCAAGTTCTGCTTTTCATTGAACTGCATTTTCCTCTTAGAGTGTTGAATGAAAATTAGATTTGCCTTCTTTGTGTTCGTTTGTGCCTCAGTAGACAGAGAAATAGCCTTATACTGAAAAGGGTCTTCAGAAACGGCGCAACAGATCAGAGAATGGTTTGGGTTGGAAGAGACATTAAAGATCATCTGGTCCAACCCCTGTACCATGGGCTGGGGCACCTCCCACTAGACCAGGCTTCTCAAAGCCCTGTTCAACCTGGCCTTGAACACTTCCAGGGAGGGGGCAATGGCAGCTTCCCTGGGCAACATGCTCCAGTGTCTCACCGCTCTCCTAGTGAAGAATTTCTTCCTAATGTCTAATCTAAATCTACCCTCTTACAAGTTTAAAGCCATTACCCCTTGTTCTATCACTGTGTGCCCTTGTAAAAAGTCCATCACCAGCTTTTTTTGTAGGTCCCCTTCAGGTACTGGAAAGTTGCTATAAGATCCCTCCATAGCCTTCTCTTCTCCAGGCTGAACAACCTCAGCTCTCTCAGGCTGTCTTCATAGCATAGGGGTCCCTGGTTTGTTTTTCAGTCATTCCCCTACCAAACTGAAAAGCCATACTGCACAAACTATGAATTGAGCCTCACATGTGAAAATCAAATTGTTTTATAGCTTGTAAAATCTTGCTATAAGATGTTTTGGAGCCCCCTGTTGTTCAATTAATTGTGGTTTTATTTATGTCCTCACGGGCGGGGGAAATGCATTGTCTTCAGAAGCACTGCATAGCTTTGCTGGTAGGCTACAGTTTAGTGAACAATTAAGTATTTCCCAAGACGGAGAAGAGAATTTCCAGTTCATAGTTTCTACCTCTGTGGGATTAAACAGGGTAAAACGCATTAAAACATTGTCATTCAAGTAAACAGCTTTCTAAAAAAAACATAGTAAACAAATCTGTTGAGTAGGATGTTGACATATTCTTAGTTGCTAGAGTTGTTAAGTTGCTCTCATGTTAACGTTTCAAACCACAGCTACTGCAGAACAGTGAGAAAATACTAAACTTCATGCAAGTTAATATATAATT
>NW_010177931.1:0-78195 GCF_000695765.1 Mesitornis unicolor | reverse complement strand
AGCTTATACAGTTGGCCTCAGCCCATTGATTGTGTCTATCCAGGTCCCTCTGCAGAGCCTTCCTACCCTCAGACAGATCAACATTCCCTCCCAACTTAGTGTCATCTGCAAACTTGCTGAGGGAGCACTCAATCCCCTCATCCAGATCATTGATAAAGATGTTAAACAGGACTGGCCCCAAAACAGAGCCCTGGGGAACACCGCTTGTGACTGGTCACCAACTGGATTTAGCTCCATTCACCACAACTCTCTGTGCTCAGCCATTCAGCCAGTTTTTTACCCAGCAAAGCATATGCCTATCCAAGCCATACCCAGCCAGCTTCTCCAGGAGGATGCTGTGGGAGATGGTGTCAAAGGCCTTACTAAAGTCCAGGTAGACAACGTCCACAGCCTTTCCCTCATCCACCAAGCAGGTCACCTCATCATAAAAGGAGATAAGATTAGTCAAGCAGGACCTGCCCTTCCAGAACCCACACTGATTGGGCCTGATCACTTGGTTGTCCTGCAACCAAGGTAAGCGTTTGAGTTGTATGCACATTACTGACTTTTCAGATGTGCTAATTATAATTAGTTTCCATGGACTTCCTTCTGTAGCCTTGGTAAGGATGAAAATGGCCCACCTAAGCATAACTGAAAGCTAAACCAATGAAAACTGCAAATACCTGTTCATCAAGGAGAGAGATCATGTCAAACCGATCAATTTACTTTTTTGTTTTTAACCCAGTAATTTACCAACCATGTATGTATCAGAGGGAAGTTGTAGGTGTCATATTTTTGACTCTGGAAATTTTTTTACACTTTCCACCCCGACATTTTTGCAAATGAAAATTGTCAGAAGGTCCCTGTTCAACTGGCAGAAGATGGAAGGTGCTGATGCTGTTAGAGTCTGGCCCTTTTTGGTTAAGCACTTAGTCTATGACATGTGTGAGCACAGAATGCACTTGAAAACTGCAGAATACATTAACATGGGGGGTGTTTTAGAGAACAAAAATTAGAGCTTGACAAGTGGAAGTAATGGCCTGAAATCAACAGGATCAAATTTAACTGCAAGATATGGAATAAGGTAGAAATCAAACAGGTAAAATACAAGGAATAAAATATGGAGGTAACTGCTATAAAAGATGCAGGAGTTGCACTGAGATAAGAAATATGAGGCAGCACTCTTTGAAAGGAGACTTCTCTGTGTGAAACTGGTGGGACCTTCTCTGAAATGCGATGTCCATTTTGTCCACTTTTAAAGAATGGTCTAGCCATTCTAGAGAGAATGAATAAGATTAATAGGATTGATTATAAACACAGAATATGTGATTTATGAGGAAGATTGAAGGAATGTAGCAGCTGAATTTGTTTAATCTGGGAAATAAAAGCTGTTACAGGAAAAAGAATGATTTCTTTTTTCTTGGCAATAAAACATCAGCTAGCATTGCAGAGCAGGAGGTTTAGGTTGCATACCATTGAAATCCTCTTCACTCTTACAGTCATAAAACTCGAGAATAAAATTACAGTAAATATTATTCTGAAACTACTGTTACTAGTTTTAATTTTTAACATGTGGATAATACACATATATTTGATTCTGGTTTAGTGGAAGAGGCTAGATAGACTATGGTCAGAGTCAGTCTCTTGAAGTCATTTTCAGCTGTACCCTTCTGTCAGTTTGTGCTGGTACCATGCAGTGGATTTCTAGTTCTTAACTGTATTTCTAGCTTATTTGTGCATAGCATTCCACATTCTATGTTTCATCTTTACTTGTTATCCTTCTCAGTGTCATTAGTCTTAAAGAATACAGTGGATTCTATTAAAAAGTAAATAAATACCCATACTGTACTGTGGTATTTACTTTACCACTTTCTCCCTATATTTAGAATGTATACACCAATGAGGTATTTATACTATGCCATGGTAAATGTTTACTTTCAGTGATGCCCACTGTACTTACTTTTCCATCTTTACTGACCTTAAATTTTAGCTCATTTTTCCTTTCCATATAATCTCCTCCCATGTGACTTTTTTCTGTCTTCCTATGTGTATAAAATGTCCCAAATTAAAATATTATCACTGTATTTTTTTTGTATTATACTGGAAAACATATTTTGAGCTACTGGACTTGCCAGTTCTGTTGCTGTGCCAGTGGATATAATTGGTGGACTCACTTATGCTGGTCTGCCTTGGGTGACAATGTACTTTTTTGATTTAACACTGACACAACACAAACGGTGGGATCCATCTCACTAAGCTTCTTATGTCTGTGGTATAGTTGCCTGCGTTTGAGCCAGTCTCCTTTATAATTAGCAGAGAAAAAGGAGACTTTCCAGCTCAGTTTATCTCAATTAAAGGTGGGTAGCTAAAATAATCTCCCTCTATAGATGCTTATTTGTCTGTGTAACTGCAAAGGTAATTTAGATAATTAGCTCAGATGTAGGTATCTGCTCTGAGACTGTTTAAATTCAGGGGAGGTAATACCACCCCATGTGATTAGTTTGGCTGTTGATGAATTGTGATTTAAGCTGCGGTATCCTCACTGAAACATCAGCTCCTCCGTAAGCAGAACATTGGTTTCAGTCTACATGCTACTTCAACCTCATGTTGACAGAGGTTAACTACCACAATTTGTAGGCCAGCCTGTAAAGTTAAACTGATGTTAGTTGTGGTTTATTTTAAAGTGATATGTTGTAAACCAGAAGCATCTAGAAGATCTGTATTGCATGCAACATCCATGCTACAGAACTTGTAACCTTCTAGGGTAGAAGAGGTGTCATCAGCTGGAGTCAGTAACTGCTGCTAACATTCAGTTTAATCTGCCACCGGGGCTTTAGCCTCAGCTAGTCTAGCATATGTGGAGCATTTGTGAAACACTGATCGTGCCATTTCTGTGTGGATGTCTTTGATGGTGCACTAGGTTTTAACAAGATACTGATTAAGGCAATGCCTATGTTAGCAAGTGTTGTGGTGCAATAGAAGCAGATCTGTAGAGCAAAAAGGTTGGTGCTGAGGACCTGACATTCATGCTGTCTGCATTTCAGGGGTTTTTATTTTGAACTAGATGTAGACTGAATACCCATGAACAACTGCAAGGTGTTAGATGCACTCCTGGAGCACACATCCTGGCATTTTATCTGGAAAGGATCCAGTTTGTGCTCCAAGAGTGCTCTGTGAAGCACAGTAAGTGGGAGTGATCAGGAGTTTTGTTTCAAGAGCACATTCCTGATCTAAATTAAAAAAAAAGCCCTAATCCATTTTTAATTCACTCATGGTGGTATTGCAGCCCAGTCTGAAAGATCAGCATCATTTCCTGACTGCTGGCTTCATGAAAGGGAATGTTTTAGATAGCAGATCTGTGTGAACTCTGAAGAAATGCAGCAGAAATAGCATAAATAATCATGACACTCAGATGATATGCCAGTTGTTTTCCAAAGCTGAAACAGGAAGACACTAGATAAAGTATGCAACCCTACTGAGACTGTAAGGCTGAAGTATGTGGAGCTAAATATTTTCTCCTTTTACTGTAAAATAGATGCTTGCAGGGGCTGGAAGTTTAGCCAATGCTCCTACTGTACATAGTGACTCAAATATAAGTTTGAAACAGCAGTTTTACTGTGTCTGTATACTGTTTATAATAGCAGAAGCATCTAAACTGTAGCCCATGCCATCTTGTCAGTGATAGACTATTCAGAGTAGATTATGAAATCAAGTCTAGAGCAGCACTGAGCCTTCAACTAAGGGGTGTTGTGTGGCGATGAGTTATATCATGGGAGGAACATGCTTCACAGCAACAATACCTAAAAAGTTAATGTAGGCCATTTCTGTCACACAGGAGGATACAGGAGTAAAAGGCAAGTGGTTAAGCTGGTACCTTTCTACAGAAAAAGATATGTCCTCTTTGATGGCTAAGAAGCTGGTTTCCAGCATCTGAATCTTCAATTCTGAGTGTACCGTGTTTCATTAGAGGAAACGATTGTGATAAAGAGGAGCATTACTTGAGAACTTAGTTGTGTCTGCATAACCTAGGGGCTTTAGGAAGAGCACATCTGGCAAAGTGAAAAGCTAAGAGATAATATCTTGATTAAGTATTGAAGAAGCACTTGCATGTGGAAGTCTGCCTTGCAGGATGTTGATTTAGAGTATCAGGAAACTCAGTATTACCTATGCCTGTTTTGTTTGTTTTTTGGTCTTCTCTTTCTGAATTTGGAAATTTTTATGTCAAGAACTGAAGCACAACGAGAATCTTTAAAATTATGGTCAACATCACTACCATACCACTCAGCAATCTCTGCCAAATATTTACAATTTTAATTTTATTCAGTGAAAGCACAGACATGCTCTCGTGAAAGCCACTGGAAAAAAAATAATTAGAATAATAAAAACATGCTTTTTTTCTATAGTTGCAGTTCTAGATTAATGAGTATGTCCACCAATTGGAACTAGATCAGTTGGCAATAATGAGGGAAGGAGACACATCATCCTTTGTCTTCATAACAATCTAGATGTCCGAAGTCACTTATTGCTGCAGCCGTCAGCTATCAGCATAATGGTACCCAAACCCCTTTGTCTGTTAGCACCATCTAATGTACTGGACGTCTAAATTAGTTGTGTGAACCAGAAGAAATGTATGCCTGTATGCTCAGACTTGAATATAAGAGATTAATGTCTTTCTAGTTAAGGCCAGGTCCATGAACTTGTAAAACTGGTACATGACTTGTAAAAGCCATGTATGTTACTTGTAACATAAAGTCAAAGTCTACAGGACTGCAGTTGTAAAGAGTTTCGTTTGTTAGATACAAATGAAAGCAGAAATTAAGAAGGTTTCAGTGCCTAAGTATAATATAGAAAGTAGAGTCACAGAGTCACAGAATTTTAGGAGTTGAAAGGGACCTCAAGAGATCATCTACTCCAACCCCTCTGCCAGAGCAGGATCACCTAGAGTAGGTCACACAGGAAATAGGTAAGATAATGGGATTGAGTTTTCACAGACTGAGGTTTCACATATCAAATGATGATCACTCATGGTGCACAATTATTTATGTATGCAGAAGGTTAGAAAGCACCAAGCCAAAGACTGTGTTGATAATTTTACTCTGGGAAAACCTATGTGATGCAGAAAGCTGTATTTGTCACAATAACCCTGTATTCAGTAGTATCATGGAAGAAGCTATGTCACTGGTGAGATTGTGGAGCACAAAATGGTATAGCATATACCCTTTTCTTAGACTTGAAAATGTATCAATTTGCACTTCTTACCCCCTTATGTCTGAAGCAGAAAAGTACAACGTGCATTTCTCAAGCTGGGTGCAGATGTGAACTTGATCTGCATGAGAGGGAGAGAAAGAGAGGTACATAACTTTGTAGCTACAACGACTTTGACATCATGATGGATGAGAGAGCAAAAAAACCTCTCATTTCTCCTTGTCTCTGCAGTAACACTGTCTTTCCATTGCTAGGTAACATCTTTTGGTCTTTATAGTTAGCATCACTGAGTACTTACTTCTCTTGGAAGTAAAAATTGCAAGAGGTATTTGGAAAGTGGAAGGACATTTTTCAATTTAATATATGGTAGCTGCTCCTTTTACATTTGCTGAGCAGTTAATGTTATGTTCTCTCTGTCTCAGTGTAGAAAGCCAACCCTGATGATGACCCCTTATCCAAAAGGTAGACCACATGTAGTTTTCCAGCACACAGTACTAAACAAGTGGTGCTCAAAATGGTTTTCAGACATGGGAATCAGTTGCCTAACTGCACTTCCATCTTCTTGTGCTCCCATCACTACCCTGTATTTACCAAAGAAATATTACAGTGCAAATTTGTTGAAACCTGGTCATGTCAGAGCATGAATGAGGGAGCTAAAAGATGAGGAATCATGTGCCACAGACACCTACATTTCAAAAGATTGTGGTCACCCTTTTTATGAAAAGAAACATCTTGTTTTTTAAGTAATTGTGTTTGAAAGATTTATTCATCCTTCATCAGACAAAAGGACCTTTGCCTATAGCTATGCAGAGTTTTCTTATAAACTTTTTTTCTACAAATTGTTTCAAAGAGTTAAGGTGTTTTAGAAGAGTCCTTAGTTCGCATCTGTAAAATTCCAGGTGATGATAATGAATGTTGTGAAGAACTTTTTGAATTAGTTTAAACCATCCAAACCACATCATCTCCGTATATATTTCAGTAGCGATACCACTGATGACATTGTGGTTAAAGCATGAGAAATGCCTACTTCTGGTAGGATGTAAAATACCTATGTTGCTGTGACTCTTCATGTTCTTCCATTTTTATTCTGTTTTTTTTTTTTAAAGTGCCAAGTACCATGGCATTTTAAAGATTCAGTAACTCATTCTATATTTGTTTGAAGTTCTTTGTTGTGTAACTTGCTCTGAATGAACATTTTTATGTGTTTTTGGAAACCTTTCCTTATACATTTCCTTTCCTCCTTTTATCTTTTTTCTTCACTGCTTTAAAGAGGAAGGGAACACTAGGAAAATAAAAGCATTTGGAATTTTATGAAATTAAACATGAAAATATAAGTACATATCTATCTTTCTGTATGAAGATGCTCTCACAGAATCACACAGAATCACTAAATATTAGGAGTTGGAAGGGACCTCGAAAGATCATCAAGTCCAACCCCCTTCCCAGAGCAGGATCACCTAGACTAGGAATAGTCATAGCTTTCATTGTTTGAAGCCAAAAGCTAGCCATCATGTAAATGAAGCGGGAATGCTATTAAGAGGACAAGAATAAATCTCCTATACCAGTAAGGAGATATGTTTTAGATACTTATACAGATTATTTTACGTGTTTGTTTCATTTAGACTGCTATGTGAGCATACATAGAACAAATACGATAAAATGCGTTCTATTTAAAACTAATCTTGGTATAAAATTACTTTTAAACAGTCTCTTAATCCTTAGAATTAAAATATGCGATTTTTCTTCATATAACTTCAATCAGAATAGTTAATTTAGGAAGGCAATTTGGATATCCTATTTTAACTACTGGAAGAGGACAAAAATCAAGGTGGCGTCACTAATGTAAAGCAGCTTCTTACTTCCGTGATCTGTTCTTGGAAGCAATGATTAGGCATGTTGGCAAAGCAGTAGAAAATCTTCCAACCATATGTTTTCACTTCTACATTTATTTGGAGTTGTGTTGTATTGCTTCTGTTTTGGTGGAGGTTGGATACCCAAGTAACTGTGACTTCTAATCCCTTCTATGTTTTTGGGATTTTTTTACTGGCTTTAGAAGCTTATTGGTGTTTTATTCCTTTTTTCATTTGAAAGTCTCTGGCAATAAAGAAGGTGACTTGGATGTCTAGGAAATTCTTTGGAACTGGGATACTGGGTCATTTCTTCCAGAATATTTCATAAATTTGATGTAATTTAGGAGAGGTTTTATTTTAATTCTAACTTCTATTGCAGACATTTCAGGAGGCCCTGGCTTTGATGAGAAACTGAGACAGTTGGATGAGATTAGCTTAAAGGCAGTTAAAGAGATTGTTTGCTATATGTATTTTACACTTGACAGATTTTTTACATCTGGATATGTAATAGTTTTGAGATTTACTATATAACAATACTTAAATCCCAAAACAATACCTAAATAATTAAAATTAAGAAGAAATTAAGCTATATCTTTGTAATCTACATGGTGTGCCTCCATACTGTGGACTGTAATTTGGCACTGAGATACCTGAAATCGCTTTGAAATAACTGCCTTCATTAACAACAATAGTCATTGTATATGTGAGCACATTTGAACTCAAACATACTCTTGATAAAGAAGATGCAATGATAATTTGTACTGTAAGTCACTATTTCTTCATGACCTCCTTCTCATCCGAAAAACCCCTGTATCAAACTAAACTTTGACTGGCAGTGTTTTCTGACCATAAACTATGGTAGCTATATATGCATGATATTCATGCCAGGTAGTTTTTCTATCTGGCTTTAAAAATAAGAGGTCTAGGTGTTAAAGGTTGAGAAACAAATGAATGAGTCCTTTATTCTATGGCACACACAGAGAATTTCCTGACTAGCTGACAATAGGGTGATTACCTCATGGTGAATCTTAAGCTATGACCTCTTGCCTTAGTTAATTGTGCAGATTCCTCTCTGACATAATCTCACACACATAAACCCATTCTTGGGCAGAGTGGAGTTGGCTCTCTAGCTCATATACCAACCTTTTCTAGAGTCAGGAATGACTGTGTAATGAGCAAAAATATCCAAGCAATTTATTACTATTGTCTCCTGAGCTGTGCTTCCTCCAGAGAACTTCGCTGCATCTCATCTGCTCAGACATTAGGATTATTTCTTTGCTGCAGCTAAAGCTGTGGCCTAGAAGTGTTCCTCTCTCTGGCTAAGCAAGCAGAGTGGAGTGAAGAGAATATTTTATACTTGGATGAAGGCAGAGAAACAGTTAAAAAGAAGGAATTTATTTGAAGACATCCAATCTCAGCAATACCTTGGAGTGTGGGTGTTCATCTATCAGGATTAATGATGAATTTAAGCTTTTCATCAAAATGCTGTTCTTGCAGAGTTCTGTATAGCTCTGTCATGCATAGCTATCATCAATCTTTAAAAGAAATTTTTCTTAAAGATAACTACTTCACAAGCTTGAGGAATCGATTCAAGCAGCTACTATTGACTACGTAGCTCTGATCTTCCAAAAAAAAATCATCATTTCAGTTAAAGTATCTGCATAAAATATTTTTAAACTTGTGTGGGTAGAAAAAACTCCACAGCAACAGTGGAATACCTTTAACTGTGACTGCTGTTTTCACAGTTGAAAATGTGGAGGGATGCTTTACAAGAGGATATATTGTTGCATTTGTATTAAAATGTTAGTCTAATGATTCCATTGTAGAATGATGAAGCAAATGTACTACAATTTATAAGCAAAAAATATGTATGTGGAAGAAGTGTGTTAATCTTTGTTTTTTGCAATGGGTACAAGAGGAAGAACTATTTATGGTGGTGTGACAAGGAATGGGAATAGGAAAAGATTTATACAGACTATCAAATAAAAAATTCTTATTTAAGATTAGAATATTCTTTTATGAATATTAAAGGATATTGAAATACAGGCCCTGTAGGGTTAATAGAAAATTCCCACTATTTCCTAGTCAGTGGGTTTTGTATCCATATGTGGGTTAAAAACTTTATTCTGTCTTTATTATACTGTTAGAGTAGTTCTGTCAAAATAAATGTTGCATTTTGGGGGTCAAAATGTACCCTGTAAATTTATTATTTGCTGATAATAGTAATAACAAACAAAATGGAATTCGCTGCATTAGAGAATTCTGAAGAAGAGAACCAAGAAAGGATATTGTAGAATTAAACTGGATGATAATAAAGTCTTTACATAATAATGGTCTTGCATAACCAAGGACATTTTTGTTTTTAGAGGTATCTGATTAATAAGGTGAAAACTGCATATCAAAATCAATAGAAAAATAAATTCTAGCACATGGAATTTGTCTGTTATATTTCTGTATTCTTTGGCTGTGTTAAGGAGTGTTTTACCTTTAATCTGTGCCAAAAATTTGTAGACATGCTCTCCAGTGTCTGCATGGGAATTTGAGTTTGGAAATACTGTATTACTCTTACTTAGATAACACAGTCTCACTCTAAGAAACTTATTCTGAACGTATGATAAAATAATTGAGGATGTATCAAGAAACGTTTCCTTCTGAAAATATTTGTTTTCTAACCTGAGCATTGGTATCAGAGAGTTGGGTATCTGGATACTTCTTCTGCAACTATCAGGAGATTTAAAAAGTCAAGCAGAGCAGTACTTTGCACAAGAGGGACCATGTTGAGCAAAATCCAGCATAATGGAGTACACTTAACTATGCATACACAGTATATTGTAATTTCTTTCAAGAAGAGTAAGTTTTAGTATGGTTTTGAAAGAAAGAAACTGGCATTTGCCTTTCAGTTGTAAGCCTGTTCTTCCATGTCCTTTAAAGAATAAAATATAAGGATAAACAATAGTGATAAGCAGTAATTTGTAATCTTTTTCTTTAACTTCTCCTAAGCATGCCTCTTACTAACATGAATGCCTCCTTTTTTGCCAACCTAGCCATAAAACCGGTGAATGACAACTTTACTCTAGGTCTCATATTTTGTGTGTGCACTGTGTATTATTTCTGAAAAAGCTGATTATAAATAAGGGAGAGAAAAGTACTTTCATTTCAAATAAACTGTTGGTTTAGAGGAAATCAAGCCTTATGTTTTTAGTGTGTTGGATAATACCCTTTTTGGCTAAGAAAAGTGCACTAAAAAGAAATCTCAAATCAGAAAATGCAATTGATTTAGCTTGGAAAGTTGAACTAAGCCTTTCAGTTTAATACTTGCGTTTTATTCACTGCAGCATGGCTCCACATGCTTTTCACAGAACAGAACAGAACGTTAGGGATTGGAAGGGACCTCAAAAGATCATCTAGTCCAATCCCCCTGCCGGAGCAGGAACACCTAGATGAGGTTGCACAGGAAGGCGTCCAGGCGGGTTTTGAATGTCTCCAGAGAAGGAGACTCCACAACCTCTCTGGGCAGCCTGTTCCAGTGCTCTGTCACCCTCACTGAGAAGAAGTTTCTTCTCAAATTTAAGTGGAACCTCCTGTGTTCCAGCTTGTGTCCGTTACCCCTTGTCCTATCATTGTTTGTCACCAAGAAGAGCCTGGCTCCATCCTCGTGACACTCACCCTTTAAATATTTATAAACATTAATGAGGTCTCCCCTTAGTCTCCTCTTCTGCAAACTAAAGAGACCCAGCTCCCTCAGCCGCTCCTCAGAAGGGAGATGCTCCACTCCCTTAATCATCTTTGTAGCCCTATGCTGGACTCTCTCCAGCAGTTCCCTGTCCTCCTTGAACTGAGGGGCCCAGAACTGGACACAATATTCCAGATGCGGTCTCACCAGGGCAGAGTAGAGGGGGAGGAGAACCTCTCTCGACCTACTAACCACCCCCCTCCTGATATACCCCAGGATGCCATTGGCCTTCTTGGCCACAAGGGCACAGTGCTGGCTCATGGTCATCCTGCTGCTTTTAAGGAGAACTTTTTTTTCTCTCTTGTTGAAAACATTTTTTCTTATGTAACACAAATGGGATGTACAATTGTCAAGTCTTGCTTTTTTCTTCAGTCTTCTGCCCTGGTAACAGAAACTTTAAAAATAATAGTTTTAAAATTTCGTTTTCTAAATAAGAGATACTCACCAAGTATTTCTAAGTTGTTGTCCCTTTCTTTTCTTATAAATTTTAGACATGGGACACAGAACTGGAGAGATCTGCAGAGTCGTGGGCTGAAACCTGTCTATGGGAGCATGGGCCTGCAAGCCTTCTTCCATCGATTGGGCAGAATTTGGGGGCACACTGGGGAAGGTAGTTTAAGATACTGTTTTATACTACATGTGGTTGTTCGTTTGTTTTGGTTTGTTTTTTTAATGTATCAAAATTTGCTTAAAGGTAGAATGTTAGAAGCTACAACTTTTGAATGATCTAATAGATTACTACTGGCTTTCATAGGTACAGACCTCCAACATTTCATGTCCAAGCATGGTATGATGAAGTGAGAGATTTCACGTATCCCCATCCTCATGAATGCAACCCATATTGTCCTTACAAATGCTCTGGTCCTGTTTGTACACACTACACACAGGTAGGTAGGTGGGTTTGGTTTTTGCTTTTTGTGTGGAAAAGAGTTGTCAAGACCTCCAGTTAAGTTGCTGTATGACACATAGAACATATTAATCTAACAGTGTGTATCATGAGGGTACCCGCAGTAAGTCTGCAGATGACTCTGAGCTGGGTGGGAGTGTTGATCTGTTTGAGGGTAGGAAGGCTTTTCAGATGGACCTGGATAGTCTGCATCGATGGGCTGCAGCCAACTGTAGGATGTTCAGCAAGGCGAAGTACTGGGTCCTGCTCTTGGGTCACAACAATCCCATGCAGTGCTACAGGCTTGAGGAGAAGTGGCTGGAAAGCTGCTTGGCAGAGAGGATTCTGGGGGTACTGCTCGACAGCCACCTGAACATGAGCCAGCAGTGTGCCCAGGTGGCTGAGAAGGCTGATGGCATCCTGGCTTGCATCAGGAATAGTGTGGCCAGCAGGACCAGGGAAGTTCCAACCAAATGTTTCTGTGATTCTCTGTTAGCACTAAAAGAGTAAAGGGGGTGGTTGTTACTAGACTCCATAGTTACAAGCATCATGTAACAGTGACATAGATAGAGTTGTCGTACAGATCTTCAGATTTCATCCTTATAAATAGCACTTCCTTAACAGTATTAAGGAAAAAGCTCACAAACCTCAGTAATGGGTGTAACTGCTTAGTGCTCTTTGAATAATCTGGTCTCTGTGCTGATATGTTGGTTGTCCTTTCTGTAATATGATGAAGAACCAGCACACTTTTTTAAAAAAAGGTTTTCTTAGGTGAATTACTCAGATCAAATAATAGTTTTTAATATGTTTCTTTAGTGTCAGCAAGATTTTGAAACTGCGTAAGAACTAACATTTCCTACTTCTGAAATCTATGTATTTGGCCAGAACTCTTCAAGAGGGCAATCAGTCATGTTTTCAGTGAGTGAGAAATATGTGATCCTCAGAGTATACTAAAATCCACATGTAATATTCAAAATAATATATCAGAAAATTTCAAACTTTATTTTTAAACATTTATTTCCTGTTTGTTTGCTAGCACAATTTACAATTGCATCTATTTCTAAGACAGAATTACCTCCATATTCTTAGTTACCATTTCTGTAAAAATACCTATAATTACGCTTATCCATTGCATGCAAGATCTACAATACGTATATACAGCTCTTTGAAGTGCTAAATCTTCACAATGTCTACCTTATTCAACTGCTAAATCCTGCTGGAGCTACACAGTTGGCTTATCTTGAATTAATACAAGTTTATCATGTGTCGTATTTGTCTGATATGAACGTTCTAGCCTTTGTTGTTCAGATAATTTTGAGAACTGCAATGAAAGATATTTCAACAGAAGAGTAAAGGAGCACAGCCATCTTATATTGCAATGACATGAAAGCATATTTATTTAAAATCTGGGACTTGAGTCTTTTTGGTGTATGAGGTTTTTGTGAATAGTTTTATCATTTGTGTTACATCCATTTGTTGCTTATGTATCTCTTCTCTCAGTCCAACCAATCTAAACCCCTCTGGGTCTTAAGGTTGTGCTGAGAACTTCAGGACACAGGAATATAACTTCTTCTAGCTCAAGGTTATCTATTAATTCTAATTCTAAGTTCTTCAGATCAAGTTTTGTAAATGTTTTGTGACACTTTCAAATAAATGCTTAGACAATTTATGTAAAATGAAAGCCGTATCTTTTGTATCAAAGTAAAGCTTTTCATTCTAATAACAAATAGCTGAACAGCCTTTTGACAGTTGTAATTAAGTCACTTTGACCCATCCCCCATAACAGAGGGGAATATAACATCACTTTTGTGATTTGAGTTTTATATGTTGAAGTTTGGAGACAGTTTCGATTTTATGTTAATCAGCTTTGGTTTTCACAGGTCTTTCTCTTTCCTTTTCCATAGGTTGTTTGGGCTACAAGTAGCAGAATTGGTTGTGCAATTAATTTATGTCATAACATGAACATCTGGGGACAAATTTGGCCAAAAGCAGTCTATCTTGTATGCAATTATTCTCCTAAGTAAGTAGGCTTACACCCAAAACTATCCTGAGGAGGCAAAATACCTTATAATAATCCAGGAAGTAATCTAAAAGGAAATCAGTCTGAGTTTTCTATTTTTTGTACTGTTACAAAGTAGAGCATTGTTCCCAAGGCAGTCTTTGGCTGCACAAATATGCTTGTGATTTTCTGGAGCTTCAGTTTTCTGGTCTGTATTTTAGCATACAACATCAGAGATCTTTATTGTAGTGTGATATTTCTCTGAAAAAATAGATGTGTCTCCCCATTGTGAGTTGTAAGGAATGTGTAATATGAAACCCATGGTTAAGATTAAATTCCATAGGATATTCCATTTAGAAGACTGGGGCCTGCTCTTGTGTAATTGAGGAATTTAGTCTTATGGTGCTATGCCAATCTAAAAAGATCTTACATCAGCTTATGGCAGTACTTCAGTTTTTTCTTTATGGACTTTTCAATTACTTCCTGTGCATTTGGTATATCAAAACAATGTTATGGTCTAATTGTTTGCTGATTTTCATCATTTATTTATCCACATATTAAATGCTGTTTAATGCCAATATGTTCATTTATTAAGGCATGTTTTGCCTTTTTTTTTTTTTTTTGATGTAAAGGGGTAACTGGTGGGGTCATGCTCCTTACAAACCTGGCCGCCCTTGTTCCGCATGTCCCCCTAGTTTTGGAGGAGGTTGCAGAGAAAACCTTTGTTACAGAGGTATGTACTATTTAATCAGTACCACTATAAATGGAGAGAGAATTGTCACCTTTCTTTTACTTTCTTTCCTCATTATGCTTTAACATAGTGGAATAGAATATATTGTGTATGTGCCAAAGGCCTGATAGGGGCCTGCTTTTCTATGAGGAATGAGGTCATGTACTTATGATATATGATGCTGAGCCTCACCAGAGGGAGTGGAGTGTACTGAGCTCCTGCTGATTCAAGTGCTGATTGAGGGCTTTTAGTGCACAAAGATTTAGACTGTTGCTGTGTGCTATTTGAATGCCTTTCTGTAATTATTGTGGAAGTCTAGGCAGTCATTTGTTTATAGGGAAACATGTTATCTCAGTGACATAGCCACGTGCATTACTGGAAGAACAATCAAAAAACAAGACTAGAAGACATTAGTAATTAAACAAAATGTCAGCTAGGATGTTTATTAACTTTCTACAATTTTCATATTCTATTCATATTTTATATCATTGAGACACAACATATTATGAAGCTGCTATTTCTTTTTGTTTTACTCTGTGTACAAGTAATTTAGGAATTTTTGTTAATAACTTTTGAAAGTTCATCTGGACCATAAAAGATGCATGAGCATGCCCAAATACCTTCATTATGGTTCTTACTTAAGTAAGAAATGTAGATATAGTAATGAGTATTTCAAAATTATTTTCGTTATGTATGAATAGAAGGGCCTCAATTTAAGTTATATGTTTTTATGAAACCAGCTTCTTTAATTTCAAGTTATCTATGAACCTGGTAAAACTTCCAATGCATAACAGACATAGCAGCTTTGTTCTAGTGGCTTTCTGATGGCATAAAGAAGATACTAAACCAAGAGTGTTAAGAGCATTTTCATACCTCAGTTATTCTGCCTGTGCTAGAAAAAAATCTACCTTTTGTCAGCATCAGAAACATGCTTGAGATGTGTTATTAATCTTGAGGTCTTCATCTTACGAAGCAGTGGAAAGTTTTCCTTGTTTTCTTGCTGGTATTCATCCACCATTTTATGAGAACAAAGCCACGTTACTGAAACACAGTAAGGGATTTACATTCCACAAACACTGATTATTTTTGCCTGAGAGTTTTTGGGTTTTTTTTCCCATTTTCTGAAACAGAAGATTCAGAAAGGCCTTATTCTCCCCATGAACCAGAAGAGGAAACGAATGAGATTGAACGACAGCGATCCAAAGCCCAGGATGCAATGGCACAAAGCCGGCCAAGAACTCATTCACCTTCAGGCTCTGCTGGCACTGATGATAGTGAGAAAAATGAAGTTATAAGCACACAGCAAATGTGTAAGGAATTTACCTGATTTGCAAGTGATCGACAAATTTGAATTATACAGTATTGAATTCATTGCAGTGAAATTGCTTTTTGCTTGTTTTAGCTCAGATTGTTTCATGTGAAATAAGGCTAAGAGATCAGTGCAAAGGAACAACTTGCAATAGGTACGGTAAATTTTACAGTTGTCATTCTGAGATTATTTTAAAAGGCTATATTTGTATGTAAGCTGGAATATTTTCTGGTTTTCTAATCTCCGGATTTAAGATCAAGTTTTATTTTATTTTCTTAGGTATGAATGTCCTGCTGGCTGTTTGGATAGCAAAGCCAAAGTTATTGGAAGCGTACATTATGAAATGGTAAATATTTCCAAATTAGATTTTGCACCAGTAAAATGTTTAATGAAATGTCTTTTCTGTTGGAATACTAGATAAAGTAATATTAAGAATGGATTTTGAAGAAATCAATATTCACCAAAAATAAAATCCTACACAATGTTTAAGATAGCATCAGACAATCTATGTTTGCATCTGCTGTTCTGCATGTACTGTCCAAATGTACTTTAAACTTCTCATACAAACACAGAAGTAGAATTTTTATGTCCCCATATTTGCATGTAAATATGTGGAGGTGTGACTTAAGGAGAAATACAGCAATTTGTGGGTATGCTCATATAAATTGTTTCAGTAAGACAGGCCTAGTTGCATAAGCTTAGTGCTAGATGAAAATATATAATTTACTCTGTAGAACTGAAAAACAGTATAGGAAATAACAGCTACTGTGAACAAGTACTCTGTGAGTATAGTTTGTCTCTGAGTAAGGCAAAGTGATGTTTTCTTCATTTGAAATAATACCTACATAGACGACATCATCTTAACAGACTGTCTACCAAGTTTTTAATGACACATTGGAATTAAAACCTGATTTTTTCATATTAAATTGCAATGTAAAATAGTGTCTTTGTCTGACATGGAACTGCTTTTCCTGCTCTGTTTTCAGCAATCCAGTATTTGTAAAGCTGCCATGCATTATGGCATCCTAGACAATGAAGGAGGTTGGGTTGATGTGACTAGGCAAGGAAGGAAAAATTACTTTATCAAGTCTTACAGAAATGGCATTCAGTCAATTGGGTAAGTTTTCTTTAAATTAAAATGTATGGAAAATCTTTCACCTGTTTATTTTTATTTCATACAAAATTCAACACAGTAGTAACATTTTCTTCATACTTTTTATCATAAAGAATATGAACATGCTATAAAAAGGCATATGGATATAGAAGTATTGTATCCATTGTATCCACAACTGCCACTGAAGTAGATTGTTTTATGTGTTTTGGGCAAAACTGGTAATATTGCCAGGGCTATGTAATCTATGACAGTTAACAAGGCAATAAACTTACAATTTTGTGTTTGGAAGTGACCCTCTTGTACTGTACAGATGAATAATATGAACCAAGTAGAAAAATGCACCTCTTCCTGTATGTTTGAGAGTTTCATCACAATTCCACAATTTACATATGATATTTTGTGCCAATATTTTGCACAATATCTGTGTTGGCCAGTGGTGGAATAATATCGCATACTGTGAGAGCTTCATTCAGAGGTGTGCTACACTGATCAGGTGCTTGCGCTAAGACTGGTGTGCGAAAACAGATCCAAATGCTTGTTGATATGCTAAAAGAAAAAGAAAACAAGACTGTGTGAGTGTCCAGTCTACAGAGTGTGTTTTCTGAGAATTGCAACTCAGACTGAGGTGTTAACACTTGCTTTTGTTTGCTAATGAGCATAGATAATCATATCATTGCTGAACTGTAATGACAGTTTTGGTTTTGGTTTTGTGATTCAGATATCGTAAAAAAATTAGATGCCTTATAGATAAATGACAGTTAAAGGACCCAATCTATGCCTTCCTATCTACAAGTAAATTTCAGGAAACTCCTACTGCTGTGTGTGCCCACAGATGACATAATTCTTCCCTATAGTATATAGGACATCACCTTTTAGAGTGAATTTACAAAATATTGCGATCAAGTATCAGTTTCATAAGTCAGTCTACATATCAAAGTCTTTAGACATCATAAAGATGATTTACCAAAGTTTCAGCCTTCAAAAGGCCCATCAATAAGGCCGGAGGTAACTTGCAGCTACCGAATTCTCACCAGTGTCTCTAGATGGAGCCTTGCATAAACTATATATCCATTCAATGAATAGATGAAGTGAAGTGGATCTCATCTCTAGTGTATATTGCAAAACAGAAAGAAATAAAAAGAAATGTCAGTGCAACATACAGCAAACTTCATAATCTTCAGCTCTTTTTTTTTTTTATTGCTAATACAGATGTTTTTTCAACTGTTGCATTTTTGTAGTACAGAATGCCATTTTTAAGAATATCTCAGCAAGTTAATCAACAATAACATACAGTGCACTATTCCCACATCAGTGTTTGACAATGCTAGGACAAGAGAAGTATGAGCTAACTCTGTGAAAGCAAATTGGAATCCAATAAATGAGCAAATGTTAAATTGGTGGGCCATATAACTAAACAAACCAATGCAAGCAAACAGTTTCTGAATACAAATTGCAGTGCTGTGGAGCTCACAGGAGTAATTTGCTCCAAAGGTGAACAGGGAATAATTTCCTTGTCGTTTTTTTTTAAACAATAAATAACTTTATGGCTGCCAAAAGCATCATCATCTCCTTTGTTACAGACAAAAAATATTAGAATCAGAGGCATGTCGAATGAGGTAAAAGAGGAGTGAAATAGGAGACAAAGAGGACTGAAATAGAAGTGCTCATCAATTGCAATGTAACAAGAATGTATATACCTGACTGTGTAACAACTGGAAACAAATACATCTGGGTACCATATACTTAATGAGAAAACAGACTGTTACATGTAATACTGGTGATTTAACTGGTTAATTTAACACAGACACAAAATCTAAAATAAAATTTTAATGAAATTTTTCAAAAATGGTGCCAGGAGAAACTCTTCTCAGTGTCTGAGCTGTTGGTAGGAATGAACCTTTAGGGGAAAGTGAATGATCTCTTCTGGTAGATGGATACATCTGAGCTACCACAGATTTTAATTGCTACATTTTGAAGGACAAATAGATTGCATCATTTGTTCTTAGCACACTTACTCTCTTGGCAAATTAAATTACTATAAAATGTTAACATGCATTCCTGGTTTTCAAACAGATTCACTGGGAGTACAAAGTAAATGTGGCATTGCAATAAATAGATTCCCAACTGGGGAGAGGGGATACAGTGATGATGCAAAATGATTGGGGACAATGTCTTGAGTTTATTTCTAGATTCTCTAATAAAAAAATCTTACTGATAAAAGAACTCACTGAGATATGTTATTTACTGACAATTTCTATTATTTCTTCTTCAGAAAATACCAGTCCGCTAATTCCTTCACTGTCTCTAAAGTAACAGGTTAGCATTTATTTCTTATAAACTCAGTACTACTTTTTGTTGTTTTCTAAATAGCACAAATTTATTTGTATTTGTTTTACTTCCTTCAGTTCAAGCTATCACCTGTGAAACAACAGTGGAACAACTGTGCCCATTTCAAAAACCAGCCTCACACTGCCCAAGGTAAAATTTGCTGGGTTTCATTAATTTAAAGTGCTGCCATGTGTTCTGTCAGTTACTAATTATCTGTGTTGTCATTGATAAAGCTGACAACAGTAACTGTAACAGTGAAAGGCATAAACGTTTTACTGGTATTTTAGTCTTTGGTCTAAATAGAAGGCAAGGTAAAAATGATCTACAGCCTTTTTCATTAGGAGAATCTCCATATCTTTTGCCCATAGAGATCCATCTTTGGTCCCTTGGCAAATCTTACTGAAATCATTGTTGATTAGACTAAATGCTGAAGAAAGATGTGTTTTTATTTTTCATTGCTGTTATATCTGTGCACCTTGAGCAAAATTTATTTCAGTTTATTTGCCTATGAAACAGATACAATAAAATTATATGATACAAATATTTATCATAGAAGTTATAAACTTATTTAGGAGTTCTTGTGGATAGAGTAAGCAAATACATTTGCACAGAAATTGAGATATATATGGTTAAGGAAAGGTGTGCTCTGCAGGTCAGTTAACAGCTTTGACTAAATGTGCTATTTCTTTGAAGCCTATGTTTTAACTCTTCGAAAGAAGCCTGTGCCGCAATATTTTGAGGAAAGAAATCGGTAACAGTTCTTAAAACCGTAGATGAGTCAAAGGTAAATACACTGTAGGATGATTTACCGCAAGCTAAGCTGGAGATATCCACAGGATTACTTTCATAGCAATCCTACAACCAATACAGGAAGCAAGTACAAAGCCAGAACTGCTAGGAAAACATCCCTTCATGTAGCACTTGGGTCGGTGGACTTGTTTGGTGTTTGGCTATGACTCCTGGCTTTCTAGCTGCAATATGTGGAGACGTAAGTGAAGGAGTGGAATGCAGGAATGGATGGAGTACAATCTCATAGTGCTATCTTTTTCTTTTTTTTTTTCTTCATTATTAAAAATTAAAACTAGCTTTGTTAAGAGAAAAATAGGCTCTGTCTTTAAGAAAATTTGAAAATAAAAATAAGGTTAAAAATGACCGATTAATTCTGATGCATTATCTAAAGAAACTTCACAAGAGCAGTGATTCATTCAAGATTCTGTGCATGCTCTTAATTTCATTCTGAAAATGTAGTCTCAGGAGTTACAAGCAGTAATCAGCTGTGGCATTGATTGCACAACCTCATTTTCCCTCTCATGCCCTTATCATAAATTGGCAGGTCTTTGAAGAGCCTCTTTGACATCTTGCTTCCTTCAGAAAGAAATTTCTGTCTTAGCTGCATCAGCCTGTTTGAATTACCCATGTGGTAAGACTGTAGCATGCCCAAGTAGCGTGATGTGCCGAATATTGATTGGAGCATGGATAGCATCCTGAAGAAGAACTCTTGCCCAGGGCTGCGCTGTGTAGGGTGGCTCCAATGCCATTAGGGCATGACCTGCTTTTAAATGAAACAACTTAGAGTAGACCTAGAGCTGACTGACACTTGTAGCATATCGCAATAACCAAACAAGATGCTTGGCACCTTCTATACTACTGTTAGCTTCCCACATGTTTTTCATGTACGTTTTGGAGCTATAGCAGGTACAAAACACAGAGAGAATTTTTCTCAAAGGTTAGCAAAATGCAGTTGAATAAAGACAGTCTTTGTTTCAGTAACTTTCTGATCTCCTGGAATCAGCCAGTAATCTCATTACTTTCCACAGTTTTTCATTTCAGCCACAGATGCCAAGTGCTCACCCTTGTTATAAGTTGCAAGATTGGCTTGCATCACCAGGTCATCAGCATTATAGCAGGTCCTCATTCAGATCTCCCTCTTCTGAGAAGTTATTCAACTGTACAGTTTGTATAGGATGCTGTAGAAGCACATAAGAGTGAACTTACTCTCTTCTCACTGACTTTTCTACTGTCTTCACCATCTCACCACAAGGACACTATCTGCTTATCCAAAGGGAAGAAGACCAGACCTGTTGAAGTATGTCTTCAAGCACTTTGTTATGAACCACAACTTATATCAGCAGTGCTTTCACCTCTCTTGTCAAAGCCTCAAAACCTGACAGCTTTTTAGTATCTGTATGGACCTATATGTGTGCATCATCAAACTGATTTATACTGAATGATGCTGATGTTGAGTATGATATAGCAGTACTCTGATACCATTCTTCCTAACTGTGTGGTTTGTTTTTTACATTTCAGGGTGTATTGTCCTCACAACTGTATGCAGGCAAATCCACACTATGCTCGTGTGATTGGAACACGAATTTATTCTGATGTAAGTATAGTGATTTACATTGCATTATATAATGAAATCACTATTAAAAGCTGTAATGTAAAAATAAGATATAATATAGATATCCAGTTTTCTTCCATATGCTGATTTGCAGTTTTTTAAAAAGTTCTTTTTCATTTAAGTTAGTAGTACTCAGCTGCTGAAGATATGGAAAGTTATTTGAAAACTCTCTGTAGACTTCAGTAGTCTCTGGACCCATATTTTCATTTTTTTATAAAAAATTCCCACTGATTTTTTCAGTATTGTCAGTGTACACTCATTTAAACCCTTGCTTTTCAGATTCTGATGCAACCATAACTTCTGTCAGATTAAAGTAACCAAAAAATTTTATTCTGATAATGTGTCAACACAGTGTAATCATTTCGTATATTTCTTATCTGTATAGATATCTAAACGTTGCAGCAGGATTTTCAAATATTTGCATGAAGTATCTCACATTATCATGTTATTTTAACAAACCTTTTTTTTTTCCTTATTGTTTGCTTTCCTGGGTTTTTTTCTGTCTTTTCTACATCACGTTTATAGTTTTGAAGCAAGTAGAAGCAATGAAAAGATGCCTTTTTTATGCCTCTCCTTTGTCGTCTCTCTGGTGAAATTTTCACATTTTTGTCAGTAAACTGTGTATTTTAACTTTTTTTTAGCTGTCATAAGGAACAGTACCGCAACCAGCTGGGTCAGATTATGATTTTCACTACTTTCTAGCACTTTGAAATGTGTGAAAGGAATATGCAAATATATATTCATTATTATATTGAAACTAACTAATGTAGATTAGATTACTTTAGTAATTTGGATCCCTGTCCTGCAAAGGCTCTCGTCTGTAAGTAGTGTTACATGTATGAGTTCTTCCAGTTCAGGAAGTAAATTGATTTGTTGTGCATGCTCCCCTACAAAAGGGGCAGTGAAAACAAATTCAGTGAAAGTGCATTTTGTGGAAGATGACTTTCTTTCAGTCCTATGGTTGCAATCAAAGGTTAAAGCTGAAGTTTCCCAGTGAGTTAGAAAAGACTTTGCTGGAGGAGGAAGAAGACCCAGTTCTGTTTACTTATGCAAGAGAACATCTCAAAGTATGTATTTGCTTTGATTGGAGAAGTCCCAGATGACTTTAAACTAGTATTACAGTTTTGCTTTAAAACTATTTTATATGTATTATCTCATTATTCATCTCCATTGTATAGAAATGTGTGCAGCTAAACTGCTTTTAGGAAGAAATGGGCATAAATACAGGTAAGAAACCAGAGATGGGAGTCTTCTTACCAATTTCAGAAGCTGTTAGGGTAACAACTACACTGAAGGTGCTATTCTAGGTTATGCTTATAGTAGTTTGTAGTACATACAGTATAGTAGTAAAGGAGATAAATAAGCATCTGCAGAGCTTATTTATTTGACCTTTTCAGAGTGTGTGCCTCAGTATGAAATGAATTGCCTAACAGAGATATCTATTCTTCTCCATTTCCTACAGAAGGGTCCTAGGGCACCTAGCTCAGATGTAGATAGATGTGTCTTACCTATATTTGTACAGATGTTACCATCGATGGTATCAGCATTATGTGATGTTCTACAATGTTACTTTATTGCTAACATTTAAATTATTTTGAAACTAAGATACTTTTAATTGAAATTTTCACTAAATTATATGATTGGTTATTTAACTAGCTATAGGTGAAGTATTTATAAAGAATAATCTATTTAATAAGTGTGACCTCTTTTGTAGTGTTTCATGTATTCAGAGACATATTTGTTCATAGATTTAGAGGATTCATTTGCCCACTTATTGTAGCAAATTTATTTGAAACTTTAGCCCATGCTCTACTTGGTTGATTACACAAAACAAATTGGATTTTTGTGTAGACTGATGTGTGTAGGGAGTTTTCATGTAATATCCATCCCTCTTTGTGCTATATCTTCTATTTTTTCATTGGTCTCCTTTTGTTTCACTTGTCTTGAGGTAGATTGCAAGCTCTTTAAAACAAAAGTATCTTTTATTCTGAGTTTATGGTACAGTTACTTTCTTTTCTGAATATAGATATTATGGTATGAATAAGAACTGTGTTATGTGTCATCCTCAGCAGACGGAAGTTACTCTTCATATGGCCCAAACACGTTGCCACTTTCATGTTTTGTGTACCTGCTGGCCCCACTGCTAAGCATTCCCACATGGCAATGCTTTGTCTTGTTGGGAGACCAGGAAGAAAAGGCTGGTAGGCTATTAGTCCCTGGATTATCAGGGCACTGAATTAATAAATATTTTCATAGAGAGAAGGAGAGGCTAAAATAGTTTGGTTGAAAATTCTTTCCCTTGCACATTTTTTGGGTAAAATTTTGTTTTAATGGACACACCCTAGATGTGTATATGGTAGAAGTTCCTAACAACATTCTGGTTGCCTTAAAAGAATTTCTAAAGAAGTTAAGGTTTATATTTAACCTGTTGCTTTGACAGTAGGCAACATTTTCCCAAAGATGATCTCTTACCAGTGACTCTGCATTATGGGTGTTGATTGAGCAATTCTACAAAAAAAAATAGAGCCTCCTTTTCAGAGCTAGAGATCAGCTAAAAAGCTCTTTTATCTAAAGAATTTGATGGAGTTGTATAATTTCATACCATATGAGGACTTTGCCCTTATTAATTTTTGTTTCAGTAACCATATATGGCAATATTTCCCTAGTACTTTTGCAAAAGTATTTGTAGTTCTCTGCAGTGGTAAAATATAAATAAGATTATGTAAAAAAGCTATTAGATAGTTCTATAGTCCTGTGATAGTGAGGGAGAGACACTTGTGGTTAAAATGGCTTTTCAAAGTACTGCTACACTGTGATAGTTGTTTGGTTTTCTGCTGAGTACCTGAAGAAGAAAAGTAATTAGGCAGTGTGGTCTACAGATTCTATGACCTGTTAGATACTAACAAATTTCAGAGCATTCACAGCACAGCAATAAAGCATAGTCATATAATGCTCTATGAAATATTTATGTTAACTTAAAAATAGTGCCTTATATATCCTTTGAGTTCATTAAAATTAAAGAAACAAACCCAACTCTCTAATTAAGACTTCCAGAAACTGGCATAAGGCTGCTAATGTAAATTACCAATAATATGCTGAAATTCGTGATAGACTTGAGTGTGAAATCCTGTTCTGCTTAAATTAACAGGAAGTTAACGGTTCAAGGAATTGTGATCAGGACGACATCATATTATTAAGTAGAGGAAATACTATGGCATCAATACTGTAATCTCCATTTAGATGAAGATTGCCAAGCCAATAGGAAGTTCTTGAAAGGTCAAAGCAGATAATACTTTCTCCAAAAAATTGTCATCTGTATATATTGATAAAACTATATGTATTTATTAATCTCTGTTCTTACAAGCTAGTTCATAATTATGAATTCATACTCATTTAATTGTTCTTATATTCAAAAAGTATGCACGTTTGTTCTCCAGTCTCATCTGGAAAGCAACATCAGAATATCAGTTTATTTTTGATCTGAAAATAGCCTCTGATTTGGCCTCATCAAACCCATTCTTGTGAAATCTCCTTTTTCACATATCTCATACAAGCGTCTTGCCTTTAACTTTAAAATCTTGTGCATTAGCCTAGCTGTACTACATTGATCCTGTAACCAGTTGTGGTACCAGCCCTAACAATGACCCCATCCTTTACTGGATATAATTTACAACAAGTAGTCATCCTTTTCTGTCAAAATCTCCATTGCTTGACTTTTCTTTTTTACTTCCAGATAACATTGGAACAGTCAGTATCTTAGCCACCCTCAAATGTAATTATTACCTATCTAATGACATACATGAAGAATAGCCTTTTGCTTACTACTACAGAGATGGCAAACTCTGATGTTTCTTTTCTCCACTTTTACCTCTAACTTTTTTTGTATGTCCAATGTGAACTGAAAACAAAGTCGCTATTATATTATAGTACTAATAATTAATAGTGTTCTTCTATTTCTTCCCTGTAGTCAATTGCTTGTAAACCTGATCTTTTGGGATTTTTTTGACTGTAATCCTGTATTGCAGAGGCCATTTTTCCCCTTGTATATTTGAAATTGCACATGTTCACTCTGATCTTTAGTTACTTACATAGTATGAGTACATAAAGGACGCTATAATCCTAAAAATAAGTCAACTATAGCTGCTCAGCATGTAACAAAAGTCTTGCAGCCTTGGGAGGAGGCAAAAAAATACAGAGGAGAATAAGTGGCATCCCTTCTGGTGTGTGCAAAAACTACACCCAGCAGTGTGAAGAGAAAAACACTAAGCATCTGTGCAAAAGATTTGAATAAGCAATTTCAAATCTTTACTCTTAGAAATATTGTAACATTGAAAGACAAACTATATAACAGTGAAACTGGCAAGTTCTGTGCTTGGAATGAGAGTAGGAAAATCATTGCTATTTGAAATTATTGATTTTATATAGCATTGAGATTACAAAACAGCTACAGTAACAGATATAAATTATTCCAATTATAACTGGAAGAAATGCAGTTCTTGTTTAAATAGTGGTCTGTGTGACCAGCTTTATTTGTATTGGCTAAATTTTTAAGGTCGGTTGTGGAGGGACCTACTGCAGTGAAGTCTTTCAACAAAACAACTTGGCCTTAAGTGGAGATTCACTGTAGCTGGAGCTAAACTGCTGTGCTGTGTGTTGAAGATTGTAACCCACATCCAAGAAGCTTCTTTCTTCTGGTGATTAATTTTTAAAATGTTGAAAGAGTAATAGAGGAATGCAAGTTTAAATCAGTTATTCAAATCAACATTATCAAGAGTGTCACTGAGCAATCCCTCTGTGAATATTGTTTATAACACTGGTGATAGGTGTCAAACAATGATAACTGCCAGCTCTCTTAATACACTTGGATGGATATCGTCAGGGCCCATCAGTTTGTAGGGGTTGAGCTCCTGTAGCTGTTCACATATGAACTCTTCCTTCACTGACAGTGAGTCTGTGTTTGCATCAACCTGGATTTTTGTTCTCGGGACCTGGGACTCAACAGTGCTGCATAATTTTGCTTGCATAAACTCTATGGAATTAGACCTTGATTTAAAAATTCTTCTTTTGGAGCAACTGAAGAGTCTTCACCTCCTGACTCTATTTCTTCACTCAGCACTGAGAAGCTAGAGCCACTAGTTTGCCTTTAATCAACCGTCATAGCTAAGGAAAGATTTGAGACCTCTGTCTTCAGTTTGATGCTCACATTATAAATTTAATCTAATCTAGTTATCTTTTATTATTTGTCCATGCCTGGATAGGAATTTGTGATGTTCACTTTGAATAAGTATCCTTTTACTGCTGTTTGAGATTTTGCACCTAGAGATAAAATTATTGCAGTCTACTCCTCCCCTTTGGAGTAGGACATCCTCCAAGAAACATAGGGCTGCAGCATGCCTCTGCTGTTTTACAGTTCCCCTGTTCGGCTTTGCCTTTGGCTGGAGATTAAATTGAATCTTCTGATCTATAATAATTGACTAAAGTTTGGGTTTTACTGCCTCTCTGCTGTTGAAGTGAAGACTGTCAAGACTGATGTTTCTGATCTTTGAACTGAAATAGCGTGAAATAAATGATTTTAGAGTCATGCTAGAGATCTTTGAAGAGGCAGTGTCTGTATTCCTATAAACTGTCCTAATTCCTATGAAACTGATTGAAATTCTCTAAAATTAATAAAGTTAGTAATGCGATAAATATAAGTACTTTACATTTCCTAGAACTTGGTTTAAACATCTTTATTAGTTTTATTCTAAACAACTTTGAAATAAAAGGATGCATGAAAACTAATCTTTTCCTCATTCTTTCTCAGATATCCAGTATCTGCCGGGCAGCAGTACATGCTGGTGTAATTCCCAACCAGGGTGGTTATGTTGATGTTATGCCAGTAGACAGAAGAAAGGTGTATGTTGCTTCCTTCCAAAATGGGATATACTCAGAAAGGTACAGAGCCTAGTTTCAAAGATTCACAGAATCACAGAACGTTAGGGATTGGAAGGGACCTCAAAAGATCATCTAGTCCAATCCCCCTGCCGGAGCAGGAACACCTAGATGAGGTTGCACAGGAAGGCGTCCAGGCGGGTTTTGAATGTCTTCAGAGAAGGAGACTCCACAACCTCTCTGGGCAGCCTGTTCCAGTGCTCTGTCACCCTCACTGAGAAGAAGTTTCTTCTCAAATTTAAGTGGAACCTCCTGTGTTCCAGCTTGTGCCCATTACCTCTTGTCCTATCATTGTTTGTCACCGAGAAGAGCCTGGCTCCATCCTCGTGACACTCACCCTTTAAATATTTATAAGCATGAATGACTTTACCCTTCACCTTGATAAGATTTACAAAGTCTTTCATTTTGTCTGTTTGTACCTGGGGCAGTGCTAGAAACCAAACATATGGGCCAACATGGGTGATTTACAGAGCTTGTGTAACAGCTGTGGTGACTTTGGAGAAGCTGTGGTACCAGAGCTGCCTGCCTCCTCTAAGCTCATAAATCATTACTCTAAAAAGCTGCTTATGAAATAAAATAACCCTCTTGTTTACTTTGCTGGTTCTGTTGCAACTAACACAATATTTGATAAGAAAATTGCCTTTGATTTCTTTGGGATGTTTTAAAATTAACATTAGCAATTTATTCTGTCCAAGTCAGAGGGTCTGCAATAGTACTAGTAGCTGATGCAAGTTCACTGGTTTGTGAGAAAATGTTCATTACTGATTTATATGGTATTGAACCAGTGAGCCTGGATCATAAATAATATTAACAAACATTCACAATCATTAAAACATTTTTAATTTTTTTTTATGGTTTCACTGTTTTTCACAGTGTTTTTCTGAAAGACATGGAGATGCTGTGAAAGTTCATTTAGTTGTATTCATGCATTTTGTGATGATAATGCAAGGCTGCAAGTTGCAGATTAAATTTAATCCCTGAAAGGGTTCTCCAGGTTCTAAAGGAAGAGAAATTACCTTAAAAAAAGAAATCTTGTGCCACTCTTTCAGTCTTGAAAAGCTAGGAATGATTGTTACTTCTAAAACTATGGGCTTCCCAATAATTTTGTGTGGGTAAAAACCTCCAAACATTTCTGTAGAGAACTTGGAAGCAGGAAAAGATAGACTATTTCTTTCTTATTTTTAATGAGGCTTGAGGAATGTCTTGGCTCTTTCCCTCAAACCTTTCAACAAACTTGGAAACTTGTAAAATACAGATTTCCTTTGCTTAGTGGATGACTTGATTTCAGTATTCTTTGGCCTTTCCACATGACCATCCAGTTCCCTCAGAGAGAGTGTTTGCTTACTGACACTTTTGTTCTCCATCTTAATTTCCTCACTGAGTAGAGATGTAGCCAGGAAAAATGTTGCAAATTTAATAATTTTTTCTACTTAACAGTCTTAGTAAAGTTTGGAAGATCAGCAGTTTGGAAAACAGTCCCATGCAAGTTTTCTGTGAAGCAGAAGCAGATGCATTGTAATGCCGTTGCAGGCAACCTGCTTCATTGTGCCCCTTTTATTTTCACCTCCATTTCCCTTTCCTTCCCAGCTGTGCCTCAGACAAGGTTTTCAAAAGAGAAAACAATGAGACCATTAAATGGGCTCATGCTAGTTCAGTTTATAAGACAAAAATATTTACTCTAACAAAATTTCATTAGAGTTGGGTATTTCTGTTTTATTTCTTTTGAAGCCACATATTTATCCATTCAGAAAGCATTTCCTTTGTCCTTATAAAATATTGATTACTTTTAGGAATCTTTTGTTCAGCATATAAGCAACTAACAAACAAGTGATCTCATAGGTCTGCAGGTTCTATGGAAATATAGTTATCATAATAGTGATCATAAGATGCATGCTTTCATTTTTTTCCTAAATCTTTTTTTACTATTTTGCTTTAATAGGGCTTTATTCTTAAAAACAAAATCTCTTATTACAAAGGATTATTTATTGGGGTTGGTTTTTTTTAATGTTATGATTTGTTCCTAATAAGCTGCTTGGAAGAAAACTTAATCTGAAATTTATGTAATTTTTATTTGTAACAGCTTTAAAAGAATCTTATATTGTTAAAGTTATGAGTAGTTGCAGAAAGAGTCAAAAGATCCTAGAATTGTATTTAACAATTGAAAAACATTGTCATTGGAGTGTTACAGTCTTAAAAGTAACATCAGGAATGTTTTTATGTTTCAGTTTACAGAATCCTCCAGGAAGCAAGGCATTCAGAGTATTTGCTGTTGTTTGAGTCTATCAAGTAAAATGTAAAGCAGACAAGTTAATCTCCAGAGCTCTTGGAAAAGAATAATAAAGCCCATTTCTTGTAATTCCTAAAAATTGTATAAAGCTGTAACATTATTGTACAGAAGATGTATACTGCTTTCCACCAAAAAAAATAAATTACATTTATATCATAATAAAAATAATCTGTAAAAGTAAACATGGGAGAAAAAATAATTTGAAAATCTATAATGATATATAACAATATTTTGAATCCTGTGTTAAATATTGCTATATTTTCTTAGCAGTTACTCCTATACACTTAATTCAAAGCTCATAAATGTTCTTTGTTTTCTTCATCTGAATATATTATTGTATGGTGCTTTATATATGCCACTAGCAGTAACCTTAAAACTATACCATAGGGAGGCCTGAGTTTTTATTTCTTATGTACATAAAAGAAGCTATCCCCATAATTCAATATAATAAATCATGCCTTAAAGTAAAATAAAAATATATATAACTTTTTGATGATTTACAGTAGCATTAGCCATGCAAGCGTAAATGAAGAGCTAGAGTGTTTTCAGTTTCACAATAATCATAAGTACAACTACCTATTTTGAAGTTAAATGGAAAATATAAAATATAGGGAATTCCTGGGTCATATTAGCATGTTTTCCTCTAAAGAAATATTTTTAAGAGACTTGTCCATTCCTGTGTTATTATCTCTTAAATATGTTAATAAGTAAAAACTTTACTGGATGCTGCTAAGCTCTTTAGTTCAAATAACTAATTCATTATGGCCCAGTCCTTCACAGATATTCAGCTATACTGGGATAGGTGAGTGTGGGATAGACATACATAACCTTGAAGGATCAGAGATAATATTCATATTGAGAAGTGGAGTTACCTGAAATTAAGGAATAAGCAATCAGTTCTGCAATACAGTTCTGCACACATACATTGTTTTTTGCCATGTGTCTCCTTCAATTTACCTAAATTGGATTTCAGCAAAAATGTAGAATTGTACACATACATAAAAATTTGCAAGCTTGAAGCCTTAATCTGTGCATGGTGTCTGTATACTATACATTAATATGAGGGTAAATGTTCAAGAAAAATTTAAAGAAAATGGTAACAAAGGCTAACCTTGCTCCTCATGACCTGGCAAATACTCCTGCAGGCCAGGAAGTATAGTGGTACGGAGCCCAGTGATGATTCTGTCATTTGTTGCTTCACCATTTGTAAAAATTCATTTATGGTGAACAGCCTTGTGCATTAATTTTACCATATTATGGTATATGAGAACATGTAGTGGTAATACTATGTTTCTTTCTATGAAAAGTGTATTGGTGCTTTAAGACTGAAAAGCTGTTAAACTTTATTTTTGGTATTTTTTGTTTCTGTTGTTGAATTTATTTCCTTCTGACTTGTAAACTTGTTAATATTCTTCATATTTCAGAATACTATATTCTGCCTTCTGTTTTGCTACATGTACTACCTCATGTAGTTAGGCAAGCTTTGTTATTTTTTTATCTGTTTTGAATAAAATTAATTTACATAGTAAGAGTACTTTTGACAGCCTTTATTATTAGTTTGGTTGTCCTACCTCTAGGAGAAAAAAATAACAGCCACTGAAAATTTCCTTTTTCTTTTTTTTCATATCTAAACATTGCAAGTGTAAGACCAAGCACTAGATAGAGTCTGAGGTTCTAAAAGCTGTAAAGGCAATTTAGGCACACAACTTCCATTAATTGTATTGAAAGTTTTATGGGTAAGTCTTCTGGACTTTTTTTCAAGTTTTTTCATTTTTATGGAGAACTCTGTGTCAGAAAGTGATTATTAAAAAGCCACCACCTTTTATTCAGTCCAGCTCTTTGCAGTTGTGAGAAATGTTTCTAGTGCAAATGTTCTTATCTGCATTTGTTGGGAACAAGCAGGTTTTTATATTGCACATTCTTTTTTTGCCTCATGAGACTAATGGTCAACTTGGGACTTCCAGTTGGGAAATCTATTTAGTTGATGAGGGAGACAAAGAGACTTTGATGTATAACCCCTTTTTTTGCAGGTGGTGGCAGGGGGCCATTGGTAGAAGCTTTATATAGATTTTGCAATACTGGCTTTAACCGTTTTTAAGAATTGAAACCAAAGTGCAAGGAGACTTTGACTGTGATGGGACTCCAGGTTACTCAAAGGCTTAAGATAGACTTGCACTGGCTTTCCTTAAAAGCACCAAAGCAGAAACACAGGCCTTGCAATACCTAGAGTTGGGGTTATCAGAACAGAAAATGGAGTAAGGCCACTTCTGAAACTGAGGACATGCAGAGCTGTTAAGGTAGACGTCTGAAACAAAATTGTGTGAATGCAACTGTAGTGCCCCTTTGCACAGAGGTGCGATGCTTTCTTGCAGCCTGGCCTTGCCATCCAGCAGTTTTCCATGTTCTCTGCCTGGCCCATGGTTGCCAGCAGTGGTCTCAGGAGCCCATGGGAGGCCTATTGGGTGCTGCAGAGCCTGGGTGGTGAGCTAGCTCCCTGCTTTTCTGACCAGGCAGTAGGGTGCACCCCTTTCTTTGGGCAGTGAATAGCCTGGTATGAGGGAAAAAACAAGATGGTCACACCGTCAGTCATAACCACAACTTCTTCATTTTGGGTAAACGGGTGATTTCAGTCACAGTTATCACACCAGATTTCTGCCTTTTTCTTTTCTGATGTCTTTTTTGTTCTGCATATCTTTATTTCCCCTCCTCTCATCTGCAATGTCCTGCCTACATTTGCTGGAAGTTCCTGTGCAAGGAGACAGGGGTGGACCCTTGGTTCATAACAACAAAGTTAGTGCTTAGTAAGTTGGGGCTACCTTCAGGGTGTGTGAATGGTTGCTGTAAGCAGCTCTACTAACCAACACAGTGACAAGAAGAAAGGGAGGTGAGAAACTCTTTCTCCTTACACCTTCTGTTGCACAAATTTTGGAGTCTTCTTGCTTTTCCACATGCAATGATTCAATGCTATTATAAATATTCCAGCTAACATTGGCTTTTTGAGAAATTGTCTTCTATATTTACTGTAAGTAATGAGTCAGTGAACAGACATTTCCAGGCAGTTGTTGACTGGGAGCTACGCGTTGGTATTTGTATCTGCACCAGCAGCACCTGCATGCCAGATGATCACAACTAATTCACAGGAAGCCCAAGTAACTAACTAGCAGAGAATTTGTTGTATCTTAATGAAAAAAGATAGAAGTTAAATTTTAAATTCTGAAGAATTATTTGGTTGACCAAACAGACAAAAAATTATGTTCTCCACTTGAAATTAAAAAAAAAAAAGATAATCAATAAAAAGTAAAGCTTAATTCATGCTATTCATAATATTTAGCTTGCCTCTCAGGAAAGACCTATAAGTAGCCAACAAGAATTATTACAACTGATATATAACAATCCTCTGTCAAAAAATAAAGCTGTTTTAGTACGTTGATATCTGCTATTTATAATTTTGAAAGGACTAAAATATCAAGGACTATAAGCCCACTAAATGCAGTAGGCCTTTGAAAATGTATGTGAAGCAGAGATGAGTACATATGAACCTTTTCCTATCATCCTGTGGTATTTTCCATTACAGCTTGCTCCATGAGGAATATTTTGAAAAGAAAAGGGTAGGAATCATTTGGAGAGGAGACAAGTATTTGTAAGGCGCAGTTCACTTGCCTGAGCTTTTCAGTAAGGATCAATTGAGGCATTTCTCTGCTATGCTGCATGTCTTCCAGATGGAGTAGCTAATTTCGTAACTAGAGTTAGTATGAAGGAAGTGGTCAGACACAACCAGATAATTCTTTAACAATCTCTCACCATTTTGATAGCTACATGAGGACACTTGGGAACTTGGGACCCTTACTCGTGTCAACAGGCAGTCAGAGTGCTAGCTGGTCATAAACTAAGGAAACTAAGAAACATTTCCTAAACTTTGTGGATACTGAGGAATTTTAGAGAGTTGGCAGACTTCTCTGTGTCTGATTTCTGCATAGGGGACACTCTGATCTAGAAAATATTCATAAAGTATTTTTGGAATCAAGCCTGAAACACAGGTTGGAATAATATGTGTAAGTTTGCAGGTTTTTGATTGATAAGTACTCCATTTCAAGTTTTATGTAAATGTCAGACTGTCAGCTGTCTACGGATTCTCAGTGGATTTAAAAGAAGACAAGTGACATCAGCTTTTTGGTGAATATTGATACGTATGCCAGGAAAATGCATGGCACTTTACTTCATATGGCAGACATGTAACCAAGGTACTCACATAAACAGTGTCTTCTGAGTGGCAATTGCTTTTGAAGTGTGTTTTGAATTTGACTTAAAACTCAGATAACCTAGCTTCCTGTGAATACACAAGGGAAGGTTTATTTCCTGCAGTTTCTGTAGTCATACAAAGGGTCAGATTTGGAAATGTAAATATTTGGAAGTTACAAAGATTATTCATACAATGCAATATTCTGCTCAGAAATTTGTATAAATAGTGCATGAAATACTGTACTGTCACATTTCTAGGTCTTAAGGCTTTTTATAGCATCTGTGGAACTCTAGGGAATTATGCAGGGAATGAAAAGACTGAAGAGTTTTGTTTCATTCAGTATATAATATGCATCTTACAGAGTGTTAGATATACAAATGGTAGCATACTTTAGTATTCAGAAGATTGTGTATGATTTTAAAATTTTGCATATAGGATAAGAAGGCATGTTGCCAGCCGTAGCTTTAGGCTGTCTTTGCTGTCAGGTAGAAATGATGAAAATAGTATTTTATCACTATTGATATTATTGTAATTAAATGAGAAGTGGTATTCATATACTAGAGGCCTGTGAAAATAAAATAAAATAAAATGCGATTCCTGATCCATTTTAACATAGGATCATAATTTGACACATGAATTTTGCCATTAGCTGTTCAATAATCTGTGTTAAATGTCTTGCTCATCTTTGCCTGTTTTCTAGCAAACATATGCCTACATCATTTAACTATCAGAGCACTCTTCAAAAAGTACTAATAACAAGTCTTACATTTCCAGAAGCTAGCAAAAGCCCCCCAGTTAGACCAGCTCAATATAAGGCACAGGAAAATACAAGAGAGCAAAGAAGGAAAGTAAAGAACATGCAACCAAAGCAGCCAGTCATGATGCTCCATGTCTTACTATTCACATTGATTTCTGCGGTAATTACAATAGTTATTCAATTCCTTATCTTCCCCCAGAGCTGTATCCAATATTGGTTTTGTCTTTAGTAACAATGAATGAGTGTCTGAAGGCTAGAAGTGAAGTTGTTGGTTAAGAACTGAGATACAGTGGCCAAATAACATGAATAAGTTTGCAATTCTGTATCTTTTTAATAGGCAAACAAAAGATTTCAGTTTCAGAAACTCTTGGGCTTTTAAATTCACTAATTTAATATAAAGCATAAGCATTATAATAAAATAAAAATGTCAGCATATGCTGTTTAGTGAGAAATTCAGTTGATCAAAGAATTCCCATTTATTTCAGCTAAGCAGAAATTGCTGTAGCTAACACCAGCAATATTCTCCTTGAAATTTTATATAATATAAAGATTGCTTATGCAGTTTAATAAACTTTATTTGGTGTATTTGTAGCTATTTCTAAGTGAATGTTGTTTATAAAGACAATATTCTTATTAGGAGTATCAACTTATAATAAATACAAGAACTTGCATTAGATTTGCTTTCATATATTTTTGAGTTAGTTCCAAAGGCTTAGAGACTCCTAAAAATTTGTAGTAATACTGATTACTTTTATGATGCTTAAGAAACAAGAAATGCTAGGAGGCAGTAAGGCTTCCAAACTTCATCTATGGTTTGAAAAACAAGTACTTCAGTTGCTTAATTATTCACTTAGGCTTGTTTATATGCAATGCAAATAACAAGTTGGCTTTGACTTCTCAAAAATTGCTGCTACTGTACATCTCAAAGATAAATGGGAAACAGTTGCTAAATAAATCTCCCTGTTCAGTCTTCTTTCCGTATTTATCTGTTGAAACCATCTGTTTCTTGTTGGTGGTGGGTGTTTTTTTCCTACTGAAAGATCATGTCTTCTGAATAAGCATTTCTTTTATTGCGTCAGAACGACTCCAAGACCTTTGGGGCTGCACTAAGCACAGAAACAGAGCAATCATTTTATGCAAAAGGACTTAGTCTCAGATTTTGGACTTAGCCCAGTTCAGTACACAAAGAAGTACATTGTATGAACTGATTTAGTGCTTGCTGTACTGGAGGTGATAGTCTTACTCCAGCACAGCTATAACTGAGCCAAGGAATAGTTTTGTGAAATGCTCTGAGCCCCTCTCTAATACAGTGATAATTATGGGGTAAATTAGATCCGTTCAGATTTTTAAATAAAAAGAATAACTGTACATTTGTGTTTGCTGGCTTGCTGATAAAGACTTGCCCTTCTGACACTGATTGAGGGTTTAAGCATATCAAACATGTTCAGTGATGTGCAGATCATGCAGATGCAGTGATTTTTTTTTTCCCTTGGCACTAATGTTAAAACAATTTCTATTCAGAGCTTCTGCTCCAACAGCTTCAAAGCCCACACAATTTTGAAGCAGTTTTCTAAAAGTTACAAGGCAATTATTTTGTCATTTGTTATTATTTTGTAACATGCAATAGAGATCAGGAAGTCATACCTTGAATGAGATGTGCTGTTGCATCTACTACACAATTAAAATGTCATTCTTTGATTTAGAACTTCTTTTCTGCTAATACTTCAGTTCAAATTGTAGTTTGCATTATGATCTCTGGAGAAGTACAGTCCAATCAAAAGAGCTAAAATATAGTTAAGGAAAACCACCATCTCTACCATGGTCTCTCAGAAGACATTCAGCTCTCACTTATCTCACATCAGTATAGCATATAAACAGCAGCTCAGAACCACTCCTATAAAAATTGCAGCCTATGATACCCCCAAAGGCTAAGTTTCCAACCCAGCTTCTTATTTAGCACTAATCAAAAGCATAGGCAAAGGCCTTAATGTCTCTTGTAATATAATGAATAACTTGACATCCACAGTCTGACAGAGAATCAGACATTAACAAGAAAGCATTAAGCAAGGAAGGGTAAAATAATTTGCAGCTGAAGATTAGAATAGCTGAGGCCACAGAAAATATGAGAAATGCCTCTTACAGGAAGGTAGGGCACTTTAATGTGTGATTAGAAGTCAAACTTACGTTCCTGTAACACATGACTCGTGAGTAGAACTGGTGGATGTTGCTTCAATACAGAGAATAAATCTTGATAAAGATTGATCTCAGTACTTTAAAACTGTCTGGTTATTGTCCCAAATCAAGTAACATTCAAATAACATTTCAAAGTTCATTGGATTTTTTTTTCAGTGTGTAAAAAAAGTGCAAATACTGAGGTTAGTGGGGCTAAGAAGGAGAATTTGTGTGTAGTTTGGCTGGTAGGTGGATAAGAGCTTGCTGAGGTACACTGATGCATGAAAAACTGATGCAAATTTTAAGGTTCATTCATAAGCACCCAAACTCTCTGTAAACAGTTTTCTAGTAAACTTTGTGCAAAAAAATCTCTTAAATGAGTGTCCATTTGAGTTACACTTACCTGGTTTGTAGTACTTGTAGTGGAAACTGATTTGCAATGAGTTTTTGCAAATCTGGCTCTAAATTTATTTAGTGATAAATGTAAGGTGAAATAAGAAATATTCCTCGTATTTCAGAAATACATCTTTATGCTTTGAAGCTGCTTACAATTCAGAGCTACACCTCTAATGAAATAAAAACTATTGCTGAACTAGTACCTTTTAGAACTGCTCTGAGAGTCTGAAGATGATGAGTCATGAAGGTCAGATTCTTCAGAAAACATGACAAAGTATCCACTAAGGAGAAGACAGGTTGGAGGGTGGATTGTTTTATAATTTTGCCCTAGAAGATTTTCCAAATTGCTTAGATTAGTTAGCAAGTACATCTTATGATGTCTTCTAAACTGAATGATAATCAAGTTTTCTTAATTTCTAGAGCTATTTAAATATTTAAATTTTAAAATATAAAGGTGCCAACTCATAATTTTATTTTGAATGAACTACCAAGCACTTAAAAATGAACTTAAATTCCTGTAGTCTGTTCAACACAAAACTCTTTCCTTTGCGTGTTCCTTCCAATATGTAAATCACTGTGTATCTCTACCAGTTTATTGATCAGCAGTACTCTCCAGATGTACAAATTCCTAGACAGCAGTGTCTAAGGAGTGAAAATCTGGAGAATATGCATTGGTAAAAAGTTATAAAAGATGCAGTATTATATGGGTTATCCTCACAGTGCAAGGAAGACAATCTGCCCATGAAGAACGCAGTTTATGTCCCAAAAAAGCCAATGTAAAGGAAATACCTTCTTTCAACCCACTGACTGGTATGTGTTAGCTGGAAGACTTGTTATTCTGTACAACTTCTGGGTTTGACCCTGGAGTTACTATAAGTATCTGCACAGTACAAGTTGCTACCCAACTCTTACTCTCATAACTCATGCCTAGTTACAGAAGTGACTGTGAAATAGAGGTAGTGTCTCCCCCCGCACCTAACCCAGCTGCTTTGAGACTCAGCAAGAGCATAAATGCCTCTTTTCCTTCCTAGTCAAAGGTGGGAGTTACAAAGAAAGATAAAATCTTGAGAGGATGTCTGTGGTGATACTGCACTGCACAGCAGGGCTAGAGGGATGGCAGGCTCCTTGCAGGGCTCTGTCACTGGAAGTGTTCATGTGAAATCACAGAGAGGAGAGAGAGGGAGGGAAGGAGGGAGTCCTACTGCACCATGAGCATCTATAAGGAAGCATGATAACAAAGGCATCTTCAGTACAGTAACAATGACAACAGACAGCTTTTGTGTACTAGGAAATTTAGCTAACTGTTATGAAGCAGTTGAGTTGTTTATTGTTAGATATAATGCTGCAAATTTGATAAATGGGTTGGGTTATCTTTTCAGTTAAACTGGTGAAAAAAACTTAACAGAATAATTCCACCAATATCTATTATGTTCCTCAAAATTTGGGGTAAGGATAGGTTTGCTTTTCCTAATTATAAGAATACTTCTTAAAGAAGCAAGTTGTTCACCAAATTATGACATCATCATAAAATTTTAGCTATGTCAGTGTTTCAAATGTTCTTAGTGACAGAACGATCAGCACTACCTGTTCTGAATAATGTTATATATTGGTACTAGCTGCTTTAATAAGAAAACACCTTTCTAAAAAAGGTAGCTAATCCATTCCACTGGGACATTCAAGTCTAGGGTGATCAGATATTCACAGAATGGCTGAGGTTACATGGGTCTGCAGGAGTTCATCTGGTCCCACACCTCTGGTCAGGCGGGCTTATCTATAGCAGGCTGCTCAGAACTGGAGCCCAGAACTGGACCCAGGACTCCAGGTGTCATCTCATCAGTGCTGAGCAGAGGGAAAGGATCTCATCCCTCAACCTGCTGGCAATACTTTGCCTAATGCAGCCCAGGATACCATTCACCTTCTTTGCCACAGGTAAACATTGCTGGCTCATAGAATCATAGACTCATAGAATCATTTGGTTAGAAAAGACCTTTAAGATCATCAAGTCCAACCAAAACATGTTCACTATTAAATCATCTCTATAAGCACCTCATCTACTCATCTTTTAAATACCTCCAGGCATGATGACTCAAGCACTTCCCTAGACAGCCTGTTCCAATGCTTGACAGCACATTCAGTCAAGAAATTTTTCCTAATATCCAACCTAAACCTCTATTGGCACGACTTGAGGCCATTTCCTCTTGTCCTATCACTTGTTACTTGGGAGAAGAGACCAACCCCCACCTCACTACAGCATCCTTTCAGGTAGTTGTAGAGAGTGATAAGGTCTCCCCTGAGCCGCCTTTTCTCCAGGTTAAACTACCCCGGTTCTCACAGCCACTCCTCATAAGACTTGTGCTTTAGACCCTTCACCAGGTTTGTTGTCCTTCTCTGGATACATTCCAGTGTTCAATGTCTTTCTTGTAGTGAGGGGCCAACAACCAAACACAGTATTCAAGGTGTGGGCTCACCAGTGCTGAGTACAGGTTCAACTTAATGTTGACCAGGACTCCCAGGTCCTTTCCTTCAAAGCTCCTCTCCAGTTGGGTGGCCCCCAGCATATATTGGTGCACAGAATTGTTCCTCTTCAGTTTCAGAACTTTGCACTTCTCCTTGTTGAACTTCATGGGGTTCCTGTTGGCCCATTTTTTTCAGCCTGTCAAGGTCCCTTTGGATGGACCCTTTGGTGTCTTAGTCTGTGCTCCTAGTTTTGTGTCATTAGCAAACTTTTTGAGGGTAAATTCTCCTCCTTAATACAGATCACTAATGAAGAAATGAAGCAGGCTTGGACTCAGTATAGATCTCTGGGGTACACCAATAATAACTGGCCTCCAACTAGGCTTTGCTCTGTTGATAATCACTCTTGGTGTGGCTCATTTAGCCAGTTTTTAATCTATCTCACTGTCTGCTCAACAAGACCATAATTCATCAGCTTCTCTGTGAGGATCTTAAGGGATACAGTGTTGATTTAATGACAAAAGCATCCTCTTCATGCCTTGCCTGTAGTAGTTCCTGCTAGTTTGTAAATAATTTGCTCAGGCAGTGGCTGCAGAATCAGGAATTTTAATGCAGGAATTAGTAGGGATTAGTTGATGTTTCTCATTCTTTAGGTGGGGGTGGTCTACAGACACTGACAGTATTCTTGATGTTATAGCGCAGTCATATTTTTGTATTAATCTCCATTAAAAAATTGTTCACTCTCATCATATGACTCTTCAGGGTAGGTATATGCCTGTGACCTTCATCTAGTTCTAAACAGTGTCCCAACAATGTCCACCTAAGAATATGTCCTTTACGAAATGAGACAGTCTGCTGAAAGTGATGACCAGTTTTGCTATTTTAGATGCATATTATTCAGTCTTGTAATTACTGGCAGACTTCTTCAAACCTAAAGTATTGTGTCAGTCTATTCACGCCTCTTAGCATCAGCTGAAGGCTCAACTCAGAAGATTTAATGTAAAAGTGGGAAGCCTTGCAATACCATGACATAAAATAATATTCTACGAAAAGCAAATCTTTTCTATATTGGCTTGACAAACAAAACAGAGAGATTTGAGTGTGATGAATGAACTGATGCAAGAAAATGTTCTTTGTCTGATTTCACTGGAACAGCTCTTTGTGGGACAGAGGAAGTGAAACATTCAGGATTCGAAATGTTTGAGGAAGTTGCATGAATTATAGAACATTCAAAACAATGAGAGATTATTTTAGAGGAAAAAAAGACTAACAAAGAGAAATACAGATTATTCAAAATATTTCTCTTGAAGGCAGATCATTTGCTTCTCACATAAGAAAAACTGGCTCTCATTTTACTTCAAACAGACTGAACAGAACTGTTTATAATGCCATGAGTAGGCTTAAGTCTTCTCAGATCTTGCTCTTTTCCCTCCACTACACACATTTTATCAACAGTCCTATCCCCATATGCCTCTTTGCAGTGCTATTCTATGATCCAGTTGGTTATATTCCTCTATATGCCAGCTTTTTTACACAGCAAGCCAACTGATGTTGGTACCTGCTACTTCTCTGAAAAGCATTAGTACACCAAGATGCAGGAAGATCTTCTTCCAAGCAAGGTACAATTTGCTGTACCCAAAGAAATGGAGCAAGTGTAGGAATGGTCTCATTGCAAGAGGCCTCTCTGCCCAAGATAGGCCTTGAGTTTGGTATTCTCTGCTTTGTCTTACGAGGGCTGGTCTCAAAATTGGCATGCCTGAATCTTTTGGGGAAGAAGTTACATTTTCTTTGGCTTTCAGACAATCTCTGTGCTTGACACAGCTGACAACTCCCTTGACCTCTTTCTGCCAGGGCATTTATGTCCTAGTATAATGAACAAGATTTATTGGTTTAAGGGACACAGCAGACAGAATCTGCTAAGTTTACTGTCTTGTAGAAGAAGCAACACCCTGTAATGACCCACTGTCTCAGCTGCCTTTGAGAAGCATAGCTGAAACTTTTGCTTAATTTTCCAGTTTGGCAAACGGTGCTACTGAAGAAAAACAATGCCAACATTTAAATACAGTGATTTTTAAAATCTCAAGCCAGATTTTTAGCTGGTGTCAATTAGGCCAGCTCTCTTGTCCTCAAGGGAAATTTACTAATTTACACAAGCTGATGATATAGTCTACATTCTTCAAAAACAAACATAAAATAAACGTTGCTAAAGCTTCTTAAAAGGACATCTAATTTGAATGCATAGTCTATCACCTCCATAAACTTATACAACAGAGCATGCATGATTTCCTGTTCCCAGACTCATTTCCTGGTCAACAACACAAAATAGTAATTCAGGAAGCAATGGCATTTTAAAAAATTCACTACTATTGAAATAAATGTTTCGTAAATCATCATCATCACCATGGCTAGGCTTCGCGAACGAAGATAAGGGAAGGACACTACCCATGCTTGCTGCAAATGCTCTGATGGCTAAAAAGGCCGATGCAGGATAGGCAAGTCTAGTTGCAAAGGGCACAGCGGAAAGTCTCCTTAGGTTGTATTGGCAAGGCGCGGTTCTTTCTGCGTTGTCTTTTCTCCTCGAGACTAATTCTATGTGCGTTCTCAAAAGAGACAGCAGCATCATAAATAGTGTGTCTTCATGTCTCCTGACTGGAGGCCAGAGTGGACCGCTGATGGTAGTCAATAGAGCCAAATCTGACATGGGAGTCCTTGTATCTTCTCTTGGGGGCTCCTCTGTTGTGGCAGCCGGTGGCAAGTTCACCATAGGGCACAATCTTAGGGAGGCGGTGATCCTTCATCCTGGAGACGTGCCCTGCCCAGCTCAGCTGTGTCCTCAGCAGCATGACCTCAATACTGGTGACTGCTGACCGTTCAAGGACAGTGACATTAGCCACATAGTCAGTCCAGTGGATGTTTAGGATTGCACGGAGGCAGCACTGATGGAAGCGTTCGAGGAGTTGCAGGTGGTGGCGGTAGTTGACCCATGATTCAGACCTGTATAAAAGAGCACACAGTACAATGGCTCTGTAGACACTAATCTTTGTACTTTTCTTCAGGTGTTTATTGCACCAGGCTTTTTTATGGAGTTTTCCAAAAGCTCTATGTGCCTTTGCTAATCTGCTGTCTATCTCTTTGTCAATCTTACCATCCGAGGAAATGATACTTCCTAGATAGTTGAACTGCTGGACTGACATAAGCTCTGTTTTACCTATGGTGATGTGGGGATGATGGAAGACTTCCTGAGGTGCAGGTTGGTAAAGAACTTCTGTCATATTCAAGCTGACTTCCAGCCCAAAAAGCTCAGCAGCCTCTGCAAAGCAGGATGTTAAGCGCTGCAGAGCTGCTTCTGTATGAGCAACGAGGACGGCATCATCAGCAAAAAGCAGCTCAGGGACAAGGTGATTAAGGGTCTTAGTGTGGGTCTTCAGTCGCCTTAGGTTGAATAGGCTCCCATCGGTACGATATTGGATGTAAATGCTGTTATCTTCATCGAGGTTTGCCGTGGCTCTTTGGTTATATAATGGATATCTCTTCCAGCATGAAGATTTCAGGGTACAAACCAGGAGAGAATTGAATTTGCTGCATGGACGGGACTGAAACTCTTGCCTGCACCACAAAGCAATTTTACTGTCATTAATTTTCTTTCAGTGTGAGAGAGGAGTTCTTTTGGCCACCCCCGCAGAGCCCCCAGCACACAGCCTACTTATGCGGGCTGAATGCAGAGCCAGAATTTATCCTAACCACAGTAAAAATAATGGATAATGTAAAAACCCAGCTGTTTAGAGCAGTCTCACACAAACTGATAGGTACTTGTTTTTATATACATAGGAGACTCATGTTGAGTCAGTTCTAGGTGATTTTTTGACTGGCCCCAAAAGCATCACAAATCCCATGCGAGTGCTTTGATTTTTTTCTCGGCATTTAGTGAATATTTATGGGGACTGAACAAGGACTTCTTTAAATTAGTTGTATGGATTTACTCTCTGCTATTATTAGGTAGAATATAGATTACATCCTATGATTATGTATGGTATTGCAAAATCTAAACCTCTCATCATTAGCACTGCTTCAGAAACACTCGGAGGGCAAAATATACACATCTCCTGTTCTCTGTTAATCAGGACAAAAATCCAATGATGCAAAGGTTCAAGAGTAAACCTTAATGAAGCAACAGCAGTAGCTTTTATTAAATTGGTACTTATATGTGTTTGTTCATGTATCACAACCTGTACATTTAAGAACAAATTTTCTAAAATGTCTGATTCCTGGACTACAAGGCTAGAAACTGCAGCCAAAGACATAGTATCAGAATAAGACAGCACCTAATGCACCTAGTTCTTTGGAAAATCTGTCCCTTGTAGAAGCCACCAGATGAGATCAGAGGTATTTTGGAAATCTAGTCATTATAGTGCACTTTCTGGGAAAAAAAAATAGCTACACCAAATCATGAACACATTTAAACTGCAGTAATGAAACTAAGAATGTGATAGTCTTAGTTTTCCTGTTCATTTTTGTCAGCTTTTCTTGGTTGTACAATTTTTATTGTTAATAGCAAACCAGTGTATGTATATCTCTGCAGAAAATATTTAGGAGTGGAGAATGGAGGAGGATAAAGAAAAAGAGAAAAAAATGAAATATAACTTTTATATACTGGTAGCATTATTTCTTTATTAAAGAATATGTTACAATTGTTGCAATTTATATTTTTGTGACTTGCTCACAAACTGGTCATGATTTTCCATTAATGTGGTTGTTACTCTCAGGAAGTCTTCCAGTATTTTGTGAATAAATTTTGGTCTTTCTGTTTTTTTAAGTCCTTCACTGTATCTTTGCAACTACCTTTCAAAGAGAGAACAAAAAAGGAGAATAGTGAGGTGTCCTGAATACTGCTGTACATACATGAATAACCTTCATAGAAGATTGACCTGATACCTGAGGTGAAATTTTTTTTCCCAGAGTTACAAAGGTCAAGAAAATGCAGCATGCCAGGAAAACTCAGGCTAACACTTGTCATCAGGAGTTATCTATGATTCTGTGATCCCGCACTGCATTATAACACCTGGCACATGTGGCTCAGAAGAGAAGAGCACTTCACATCTCCCTAAGAACTGGTGTGTGGGACAGGGCAAGGGAGTCAGTAAGCCGATTTCATAGGACACTTCTCAGACAGAAGCACCATGTCTATGGTTGTGCCAGTTATCCTTAACACCAGACAGAAATGGTGGTACCAGGAAATGTGAATGCTACAATTTAAAGATGAACAAAGTAGTTGACAGATTGAGAGACAGTTACGCAAAATTTGAAAGAAAAACAGAAGAATTTATGGTTCTTTATACTTTTGATCAGTTCCAGGAGGCTATACATTGATTTCATGAAGCTCAAAGGCTGTCAGACTTTTCCTATGACTCTCACAGATGGGTTTTCTGCAAAATTTTACCTCTGGGCATTGTTTTTCCTGAGTGTAGCCTGCAGCTGGTAACTTGACTCCCCTTTCTTTTTGGCTTTTGATTTTTTCTTATTCCTTTGCTTCTGTTGCAGAGATTCGTGCAACCTGAAAGAGCTTAACACTTCTCTTAAGGACTGATTTTCCTCACCTGACTTCAGAAACATTGCTGATCCTTGGGAATGAATGACCAGAACGATTTTCTAAAGAAAAACAAAATGCTAACAATTAGTCTGGCATTTACTTCTTTGAAATCAAACCATTTGACCACTGTAAAAAAAAAATATACTGCCATCTGCTGAGGTGGTTTTCCAATCTCAGTAATAACTTTTTACATGGGATACTATAATTAACATAAGCACTATTAGCCATCACATTTCACAGAATCACAAAATGGTTGAGGTGGGAAGGGACACCTGGAGGTCATATGGTCCACCCTCCCCGCTCAAGAGGGCCCTCTAGAGGCTGTTGCCCAGGACCATGTCCAGATGACTTTTGGATATATCCAAGGTTGGAGACTGTACAACTTCTGAGGGCAACCTGTGCCAGTGCTCATTCTTTTAATGCAAACATACAATGGAAAACAGTGTACGCAGGACACCACCATTTTCAAGAGGAAAAATATTACAAAACATTCTGATGTGTTGGTTTCTGTTGAACCACTCTCAATTGCAAGATCTTTCTTTTTTTCCGAACTCTACCAAAGTAGGCTACACCAATCCAAGAATGCCATACAGCTGACATAAAGCAAGGTGAAACCAAGACTTTCAAATCTAAAAGCAAAGCAAAAATTACATTTATGATACTTTTACTCAATTTATGACTCAGTTTCTCTGTATTTGGGATATGGCCAAAAATTTTGCTTATATATTTTTTATCTTGAAAAATAATCCTGTATTTTTTCATAACATCTTTTGCTATTAACTTAATTTCCTTTCCCCCATTGTCTAATATTTTATTTCCTGTTTCATTTATTGTTCAAACTTTCCCAGTGCTACCATAATGAGATGAAAGACCTTCTTTAATACCAAAAATATACATACACATTAACGCCCTGAAGTTTCCTGACTCTAGTGGTGGTAACCTCTCTAGGAATTTGTCTCATGTTCGTTAGCTATGGCCTCCACAGCCTTAAAAAAAATTAATTAAACTGATTTGGATTTTCTTTCTTTTTTGTTTTTTATTTTGGGGTTTTAGTTTCTTTGTTTTGTTTTGGTTTTCTTTTAAATAATACCTGTGATTCTTCCTTCAAAAATTCAGTAAATTATATAGCTACAATTTCCTGTGAATTGATTTGCTGCTGCTGAAATCTCCAAGTGCACATATGGAGTAGGATATCATGAGTTTTTTTTCTAACTTCCTTTTCCTTACTGGATTTGAAAAGTTATTAAATAGTTACCCTTTTACTGACTACTGAGAGGAAAAATAAAAATTGGGTGAAACTCTGCAAAATATCCAAAATATCTCTCTTTATGTGTTTATTCTTCTTGTGCTGAAATTTGTCAGTTGTTCATACTGTTTGCCTGTATGGGAACCCCTTTAAAACAGCTCTGGCTTGTATTTCCTGGGGCTAATCTCAGAGGGAATCCGGAAAGTAGAATTCACTTTACCTTCACATACTCTGGCTGTAGGTCCTCCCCCATGTGTCCCATCCATTTTTGTGCTATTACACAAAATCACAGAATATTAGAAGTTGGAAGGGACTTCCCTGCCAGAGCAGGATCACCTAGACTAGGTCACACAGGAACGCGTCCAGGCGGGTTTTGAATGTCTGCAGAGAGGGAGACTCCACAATCTCTCTGGGCAGCCTGTTCCAGTGCTCCGTAACCCTTACAGTAAAAAAGTTTTTCCTCATATTCAGATTGAACCTCCTATGCTCCAGCTTGCTCCCATTGCCCCTTGTCCTGTCATCAGCTGTCACTGAGAAGAGCCTGGCTCCTTCCTCCTGACACTCGCCCTGTGCAAATATATAAACATTATTGAGGTTACCCCTCAGTCTCCTCTTCTCCAAGCTAAAGAGACCCAGCTCCCTCAACTACTCATCATAAGGGAGATGCTCCACTACTGGGCAAGACAAAATAAGTGCCTCTGAGTAAAGGAAGAGAGTTATTCTTATATTTCTGCCTTCCGTGACATTGTCTGCTCACCCTGGAAAAACAAATGGGATTTATAGGAAGACTGAGCTTAGAATTTTAAACTGACAAAGACAACATAGTTGCAAACAGTCTGTTGGGTATAGTGCAGATGTCAGGGTGTGAATATAGAGCACTTAGTGGCTCATTTCACTTTGCGTAGGCTGAGGTTTGTTGAAACATTATAACTTACATAATTGCAACAAAATAAAGTTGTGACAAGAAAGCACTGCAATAAAGATTTTCCCTTCTGGTTATATATAAAGGAAAAAAAATCTAAAAGATGTTCATGATTAATCTGTCCACTGAGAACCTAATTTTCTTTTCTTACACTGATGTGTCTGGACAGAGTACTAATTTTTACAGATACGAGCAGTGTAAATTAGGTCCTAGAAATTCAACCAAAGAGTCCTCCTTTATCACAGATGTTTGTATTAATTACTCAGAACACTATTATGATTTATTGAATTGCCTTGTCTTCTTCATATTGATTATGAAAATAAATATAGGAAAAAACCTTATGTTTCACATTAGTGTGAGAAGCTTTATGGAACCCTAGAAGGAGCAGAACTGTATTGCAGTCTACACATTTTGAGCAATAAGACAACCCACAAAAAGCTGACAATCTAAGATTTAAAAATAAAGTAGCCATATAAGAAAAATAAATAGGTATGGAGATTTCTAATAATGCTTAGGATCCCTTTCAAGAATCTCTTTCAATTTGCTTTTTGTGTAGATCTACGTGAACATTTCCAAAATTTTCATGCAACATAAATTATTTTGCTTGAGAAACAAGTAGGAGCTCATGATCAATTTTGAAGTAGAATTTGCTTCTTTTCCCTTCCATTACTGACTGTATTTCCATGCCAACATTTGCTTTTTCTAAAGTATCATCACCCACAGAGTCTTTTGTCCATATCTTCTTGTTTAATACCCTTGATATTTGGAGGCTCCCGAAGAGGTAGTTTAAGTTGTATATGATTATTTCTATCCAGTAGGCAGTGTTTCCTTTTTATTCAGATGTAAAAGCAATTCAACTCAATTTTGATTTTGTTGTGAGACTCAGTGAAAACATAATCAAAACTAAAGAGTTTGTACAGACAGCAAAAATAGCCTTATTAATATGAAAGTTAAAAGCAAATAAGCATATTTAGATGTACACAAAATAATTTATTAATACAGCAAGATGAATCTCTGCTAATGTTTGAGAAAAAACAACCAACATGGTTGCCCTTATAGTAAACTCTACAAATCTTAAACTTTATACAGTACAACATTATATCTGCAGTTGCTGTATAAACTATTGGTTGCTATTGAAAATAAGTCATTGAAATCGAAATAGCAGTTTGATTTGAACTAGTCTGAGCAAAGATTTATGGGCTACAATAATACATTTACATTGATATATTTGAACTACTAATATCTCAGTATAATTCTCGCACCCTTATCCGAGAAAGAGATTCATGCTTTTTGCCATATTTCAAATTACCTTCAATAACTTTAAAAAGAATACTTTTAAAAGACATTTGGACAGGAATAAGTGTTCCCATCAGGTCTGTCATTTGAAGACACTCCTTCTCTTATATTAGCATAACTCCCCCAGTTAGAAAATACATCCTACACTGGTGGTGGATAAAAAGGCTGTCATTGGTAGTTACCAGTGTCTTTTACCACTTCAGCTGGAGTTTATAAAAATCTAAACTTTTAAACTGTTGGGAAGCCTGAAGACCAGAAGATCCCTTGGCCCAGGAAACTGGGGGTGTTGAGGGCTCCCACTGTGCAGCTGCAGCAGTTTCAAAATGCATTTGTTTTAAATCTGAATTAACTTATTTTTTTCTACTACAATAAAGTTTTTAATGAAGGTTACTCAGTAAAAATAAGTGCAGTGCCTTTGGAGATTGGCTTTTCCCATTCTGTCTGCTATGGCTTCTACAGAATGCCATTTTACAGCAAAATCCCTTAAAAAGTCTTTTGTAATGGAACTGAACAGAGTATGTCATTAAAATATACATATACTTCACATAAGACTAAGAATATAATTCCATCTATAAAGCTATACGTCTTTCCTTCTTTTCTCTCTTCATTCCATCTATGCTCTAGCCTCATATGACTTATGACAGTAACAACAGGGAGGATATATATAATGAAAAATATTTGGTAGTCCTGTTCTACAGAATACATCATTCTATGAGAGATGCAAGTACTTACTTGAAAGTAAAAAAGTTAAGTATTACATTGGGTTGTTCTTCAGGAGAATCAATTACTGTAAAAGTCATGTTCAGTTAGCAGAAGTTTTATTTTTTCAAGTGCTCATTGATTCCTCCCTAAATGTAAAGTTTTTCTTCTTAGTAAAGCTACTTTAAAAAAATACATTATCCTTTATGTTCTGGTCTTCAAAACAAAATAAAACAAATCCCTCTAATCCTGATGAAACTTCCATAGACGGAGCTATCAAATGACAGTGAAGTAGATGGGAGACAAATTAGACACTTAACTAGTAGTTTTTCTTTTCCCTTCTTTGGTACTTTATCTATAACATGCCCTGTATAGATCTAAGGTTGGAGATTGTCACTAAGCAGGCATCCAGTTGTGTACAAGTCTATTACTCTGCACTTCCTAACGAGCCAGCTACAAAAAAATCATTGAAATTCCTGTCAGATCCATAGTCCTCTATGGAGATGAGGCTGTACACTAAGTATTTAACATGATCTTCTGGAAAGAAGAGTCAATAATATTGTCGTCTACATTCTTTTTGTTATAGTAGGGTTGGCTATGACCCATGAAACACAGAATTAAGAACCATTTTTCATGAGTAAATCTTCTTGCAGTCTAGCAAATAAAAAGCATACTTACTGATCACTGTGTTTAGTGCCTGTTCCAGAGAATTTTTAGACAAAAATACCAAGCATAAAATACCTGTAAGTAAGACCTGTTTGTGATACAGGTTTATTTCGAAATCTCAAACAGTCTTCTTATTTAATGGAAAGGTCTTTGGGAGTTAGTTAATGGTACAGCAGTTACTGCATTTAGTTCAAGTATGTTTGAGAGGTCCAGGGTCGCAGTCATATTGCTAAATTGGCCCTTCAAACAGTGATGTGAATACTTGGGTTGTGGAAAGTTGTGGGGAGATGGTTGCCCTGAGAGATTTTAGTGGTGGCACTAATTGATGGAAATGCACCGGATGAGAAGTGGATCCTTGCTTTTGATCAACTTGAGAAAATGCAACCTTTGATGAAACCAAAGTTGAAGCCATGCAGCTAGGTGCTATCTAGAATGCTCTGCTTGTAATGTATACATAAAGCTTTTCAACAATTTTCTCATTATTGACAAATGGTGTGAACTAGAACTGACAAATGACATAAACTTCCTTGCTGGTAAAAATGTGATGTAGACATTTGGTTCTGAAATCATAACAGATCAGAGGAAATCAAACCTGCTGTCCTGTACCATTTGGAAAGGAAGACATACCCAAAGAGTATAAATGGTGAATTTATCTTCTGTCTTTCTTCACTTCATATGTGCATCTATTTCCTCCCTTTAAGACTTTTCAATAAAGCTATATGGCCAATGTTCAATTGATCATGTGCTACTGGTAAAGAGCTCCATCACATTGGATTGCTGCACCAAAACCAAATGACTGCTTGCAAAGATAAAATCAATTCCTTTAATGTGAAATTAGCAACCAACACTAACCCCAAGAAAGACTAAAGTAAAGCTTAAGATAAATGGAAAGTATGCTCAGATTATTTGTAGTTGGGTGGGCAATTCTTTCTAACCTGACAAAAGAGGACTGGGCCTCAGTTTCCAGTTTCTGCATCTTTGCAAAAGATTATAGAAATCCAGGAAAATCACCTTCAGGCTTTAGGATATGGAAAGCTCCAGCTACAGTAAATGCTGGTACATGTGAAGTAATGAAGAATACAGAAAGTATATTATACTCATCACTTCTCTGTGATGTCAGATGATAGGACAAGAGGAAATGGAAGCAAGCTGGAGCATAGGAGGATCAACCTGAACATAAGGAAAAACTTTTTCACTGTGAGGGTGACAGAGCACTGGAACAGGCTGCCCAGAGAGGCTGTGGAGTCTCCTTCTCTGGAGACATTCAAAACCCACCTAGACATGTTCCTGTGTGACCTGGTCTAGGTGATCCTGCTCTGGCAGGAGGTTGGACTGGATGATCTTTTGAGGTCCCTTCCAGCTCCTAACATTCTGTGATTCTGTGATTCATCCTCTGCTTGCTATATTTATTGCAAAATTTTTAATCAGGTTTATAGAACCTCATATTTATTTTCATCTGTAACTCCAATAAAACTTTCCCCTGGAAAGGCACTCCCAAAACACAAAAACACAAAAGTTGCTGTAACAAGAAACTCCACTTCTCTCTGGGAAGAATGAAAGGGCAAATGACACAAAGCAGATGTTAATCATAGCAGATGCTGATTGTATCACTTAATGCACAACAGAAAGAAACTCAGATGCAATGGGCAAAGGCATAATTACAGGTCCTGATTGAAACAGAACAGAAATTAAAGAATTGTTCAGGCAGAATTCACATTTGTTAGATGCACACAGAAGATGACTGAGAACTGTTTATTTTGTGGATTTTGTGCAATTTTGTTCAGAAACCTCCCTTTAATGTGAACCATCATTGTTTATGACACACTTTGCCATGAAATTTTTAATAGTCTCTGCTCTTGTTTTGTCAACAGCTTCATTTAGTATTTGCCTCATTACTTTTCAAATTACAGGAGCAAGTAATTCAATTTAATGAAAGACACTAGCACTTTGAAGTCAATATTGATGTAAAGCTGCAGGGGAAAAGCAGATAAATTTAATAAAAGCAGCAGTTTCTAAATTAAGCTCAGTGGCATCTATGCTTTTAAATTGCATTATGATTATTGTAGATGTAAAATCAAAGACGTTTTTCAAGTACACACCTGGAAGCCAGCTCTGGAATAGAAAAATTCTGAACAATGCACAGCAGTACTGTTTTTTGCTTGGTGAAGATTCTAGATGGGATTTAGTTCATCTGTGAAACCCATATTTTCTAATAATATAATTGCTAGTGCAAAAGGCCAAAGTTGCCTTCAGGTGAAATTCACCCGTGTTTAGACACCAAGCGTAAAGACTGTATTGCTTGCACTACTGGGCTTAATCAGCAATAAAATAATCTGCACTTCTTTTATTGTTCCTTGAACAAAGGTGAGCAGCGTTAGCAGTATTCACTTCATTGCAGTTACTGTACATTTCGATTGGAGAGGACAATCAAACCATAAAACTTTGCCTTTGCCTCTTGCCCTTTTTATAATAATGAAATATATACTAAAACATCATTGAAATCTTATTCATTCCATAAGAGGAATGAAAGGACTCTTACACAAAACTTCCTTTATGAATCTACGTTGCCCCCTCACATGCTGTGGCTAAGGTTAAATATAACTAATATTATGATTCAATGCTGAGCAACGACAATTTTATAAAAGCAATCTTCCACTCCATTTTATGCATTTCTTTGACTATGAGCAAACAGATTGTAGGGTAGGAAGGAAAAGTTATAAGAAATTTATTTTTAAAGCCCTATTTATTTAAGTGCCCTTTGTGAGACTTATATTATTCTGCATACTTCTCAGCATAAATCCTTACCTAGTGACTTCTTGCATGCCTGTTTATATGGTTTTGTATAAACAAATAAAAAGCTAAACTTGGTTTTTATTTCAAAACCATTTTTCTTATTTGTGGATGGGAGACAGAGAAAGGAGTCCTTTGGCTTCAGTCACTATTTCACCTGCCTGTTTCTGATATTTTTATACTATCTCTTCCTTGGAAGAGTGCCTTTGCGTCTTATTTTGTACTGCTGGTAAAGACTGATAAGTCCTGTTCTTAAACCACAGCAGTTTTTCTTTTCTGTATTCTCTTAGGAAGATTTACTGTACATTTTAAATGAGTGTGTTGCAAAATCAATTTATCTTTAGATTTGTGCATTAAATTTGCCATTTTCTACAAGGGTATGAGTGTCCAAAGCCACTTTCATTGTATTATCAGCTCTTAGGTGGGACTACAGAATATCATCTGCTGTCTGAACTGGATTCAGACACAATACAATGTGGTCACACAGCTGAGACTAAACCAGAGATAAATCTCAGCCACTTGTATATGTTTTTTGGTATACTTAGCCCGTACTTTTAACAACTTCCTTTAGAAGAACAGTTTGTTTGGGTGTTTTTCCTCTTATTATTTCTTTTCTTCTTCCTTTTTTCTGCTGAAGGAACAGAATGTTCACGACTGCTCATTGTATGTATAGGAAAAATGCCACATAGACTCAAACAATTCAAAAATTTTAATACACAAATAATTTTCTATGTTTATTAAATGAGACAGCTTTAGGAGTCAATTCAGCTGCATGTTTGTGCTTAGGGTGGAAAGACACAACAGAAAGCAAAAAGAAGGACCAGTGACTTCACACATGAAAAATTGTTTGATGTCCCTAAATTCTGAATTTCCTCAAAATGTGCCATGTATTATTTTGTGTGTAATACTTTTAAATATATTTAGCAAGTATACTTCACTAAATTGTTTTAATAAACATGCCTGAGAATAGCAGGCATCTATCTTTTTTTTGTGTGACCACTTTGAGGTTAAGAGACCTCAAAATTTTCTACAATTTAGATTTTTAACAAAGTATCCATATCCAATGGATATCCTTTTCCACATTTACTATATTCAAAAATATATGAAATTATTATTTTTTATTATTTTTATTTACTTATTTTTATCTAAAAATGGTGGAGCATTTTTAAAAAACATTTTTAATTCTTTTTTCAATTTGTTATTTTAAAAATTGTTTATGTTTTTAAGCATAAATTACCTTCATTCACTTTTTTAATACCTTAGATGTTGTCATTGCTATGGAGTTAAAACAACATAGCTGATTATTTTCATATGGATTTGCTTATTTAATCTCCTATGGAAGGCATGGCAAAGGTACACAATTGAGAGAGAGACAAATTCCTCCCACTTCCTTGCTTGATCCAGCAGCAGAAGAGTTCAGGCAGAAATTTTCTTGGATGGGTGATCTGCCAAATGTTTCCCTCTCTGACAAATGTTTCCCCTTTTCAGAAAAATGTGTTGGCAAATCTTGGCTTAGTCTATACAAATATATTCCTGCTTGTTTTACTTTATGGAAATATCTCCTATTTTTCATGAAAAGAGGTTTGCTGTGTCCTCCAAGTCTGTCCTCTATACTCTACCCAGTATGTGACTGATAAGATTTCTTTCTGGATTTTACATGTAAACATAGTATTTGTAGTTTGTTCTCCACTATGCTTTCAGAGAATAGTTATACACTATATTTTCCTCAGTCTGCTTCCCAGCTCTCTTCCCCTAGAATACTGTATTTTAAAAATTTTGCTTATTAGAGAGATTCTATTTATGTCCCAGTCCCACAGGCTTTTCTGCTGCAAAGGGGAGTTACATTTAACTCTGGTGGAATGAAATGGAAACAGATAGATTCAAGAGGAAGATTGGACAAGGTCAAAAACTTCCCAAAGCTGGCATCACACTGTCTTGAAATGACTTGAAATGTAATCCTACCTGGAATTGCTCAAGAATGTTAAAGTATAAACCTTAACCTCGTACATTTGTTCTTACACCTGCCAGTTACTAGGCCATGCTAGGAAGCACCCCGTATGACAATTCAGTACATTTCAGGACTAGAATACTCAGTATTATTTCCCAAATTTCAAAACCAAAATAGGACTCTGTTAGTTCTTTCTTATTTTTTTTTTTACATATCCTAATGGAAGCCTTTTCATAAGCAACAGAAAAATAAAAAGCCAGTAAAACGGAAAAGGGCTTTATCAGTGAATCAAGCAGCATTTTCTATCATTTAAAAACTGTTCTTTAACCCTTCTATTCCATAAGGTCTTCACTGATAGAAGAAAAAGTTAGTCTGGTAGATATATAAAATAATTAGAACTTCTATTATTTTCAGAAGGGCTTTATTCTCAGCTGACTAGGTTTGGGGATTAGCTAACTTAATCCAGCTGCAAACTGCCTGTGCTTTTCAATTCTATATATGCAAGGAGAATAAATGATTGTGTTGTTTGAAGCTCCTGTTTGTCTTCTTCAGTCAACTAGCAAATCCCCTTCTAAACTGAGTTGATATGGTAGCTTCAGTCTAACCCATTGTCTGTGTTTTTCCATTCAGGATCTCCTCTAATTTATGATACCATTTAATAATCCGTCTCTATTACGAACAATAATCTTATTGTGTGCTGCCAACTGTACACAAGGTCTTATGCAAGCTGCATGCTGTTATCTCTACACAACTAGATGCCTTCCATTAGTAATTCTATTCCCATTCAGAGAATAATAATCAGCAGTAAAAACTTGCATTTTTAGACCTGAAGACTACTGAAGTCTTTAACTGATTTATGTCTTGATCACTTTATCCAGTCAGATATGTGAAAGCATATCCAGCAAATATGCTGGATTGAAACGGTGTTCTTCATCAGGCCTATGTGGGCATGATGCATTATATCAACAAGGATCTTGTGCTTACACTTAAAGTGTTTAGCACTTCCAATCTAGGAAAACAGGGTCAAACACACCACATGTACAATTTAAAGAAATTTCAAAAGTTAATAAAGTTATGATAATTTAAACCACCTAAATATGTTGCTTAATTTGTCTCATTGGAAGTGTCAGGGCACATCCAGATCAGTGTTGCTTCCTGTCATGTTGAGCCGCTAGTTTTACTAACCTGGAATCAAATTATTATACAAGATGATGGACTCAGGTTTCAAATAATTTTCAAGTAAGTATCAATCTGTAAGCCCCCAAAGTTAGGAAATAACTAAGCCAAAGTTAGGAACTGAATAATAACTGCTGAAAAAAATATAGTTGCTTTATTTAGAAAAAATATTTGTTGTGTTTGATGATTGCAGAATAGCCTCATACCCAGATCTTTCCAGCTGGATTTGAGTAGCTGGAAGAAGCAGAGTATTCCCTACATTCATTAAGAAAGACATGAAACAGCATTTGGAGTCTATATCATTCTGTTTGTCCTTACATCATGAAGAGCTACCTCATGTCTGATATCTTAGACACTAACCAGATAATAATTACAGTTATGTATGGGATGAAATTTAACTAACCCAAATTTAGGTGTCTATATGTAGACTTCTATGCACACCAGTTCCCTTTATAGTCAATACTCATCAATATGTTTAACAGATCCACAAAAGCTATTTAGTTCACCCCAAGTGCACAGTTACTGGCGTGGAATGCAATAATCCACTTTATGTGACACTTATGACACCTTGGGCTTCCTGGGCATCCTGTCAAGGAGTGTCTCCCATAACTCCTGTGTCCAATCTACCACTATGACCACTATTATACTAAAAGTCTATACTATTTTTACTAATGTAACTACTGTGAGGCAAGCTCGTAGATTCTAGAATTGCTGTTCCCTAGAGTTGGTAGGATTTTATACCACCTTTGCAAAATTTTGGGAATAGCATTGTCCAGAGATTATTCCTAATGAGCAGTGAGAGTAAGTCTGCCTTATCTTTTAAGAGAAAAGACATATAGACTTAGAAAACATGAAGTTTTGTACTCGCCCTGTGTTGTGCAACACACCCTCAGTGATAGAGAATTCAGCCTGGGTCCACATTTAGTTTACTAATAAAGATGTTTAATTTGTGTCTTGTCTCTTTGAAGTCAGATTTAGATTTTCATTGGGGATGACCTAATCTTATCATGACATCTTCTTCTAGCTGATTCAGGTTTTTCAATGAAAAGTGATGAATTGACATGGAGGAAAAATGTGTTTGTAAGGGCATGTCGTGGTTTAGGGCTGGGCTGGCCACTAAATCTTGGACAGATGCTCTCTATTAACCCCTCTCCCCTCCCCAGAAGAGAAGAGAAAGAGAATAAGGGAGAGAGACTTTACGAGTTGGAAAATAAAATAGATTTAATGAAACAATAATACTAATACTACAGGATAATAATGTAAATAGGAAAATAATGAAGTATATACAGATATGTACAAATATATATATAAAACCAATATAAAATCCTGCTCCCCCTCCCCAATCCCCAATGATGATTACGTCACCAGAGGCTCTATGGAGCAGGGCACTGGAAAAGTCCTGAACTGGACCCAGCAGCAGGTGAGAGCAGGATGCAGGAACTGGATTCAGGAACACAGGAATCAGGATCAGAGGCAGACAAACTAGTGGGGCTGTGCTCAGACTTCAGCCACTGCAGGAGCAGAAGAGTGAAAACAGGAGGGAAGGGAGCTGAGAAGGAAGGGGCAAGCAGGGGCCGAGACGGTAGGGTCGAGACCCTCGTGATCCCTCAGCTTTATAGTGAGTATGACGTATATGGGATGGAATACCTAGTTGGTCAGTATTGAGTTCGCTCCTCCCCACAGGTGCAGATACGGCACCCATGGTGAGACAGTGACCTTGTCATTGTCACTTGTAGAAGTACACACTGTCTGGAAAAACATGCTGTTAGTTTCAGCAAGTACAGTCACTTAGAAGAGACAGCTGAAAAGTGAAATAACTAAATAGAAAATTAGTTCTATTTAGCTCAGACCAGGACAGGGCAGTATCTTTGTAATGTCTCAGCAGGTCTATATTGCTGCCTAGAGAAAGGATCAGTTACCTACTAGAAGATTTTGGAATAAAAATTTAGCCATGTGTAACAGAAACCATTAATGCTCTTAAAGAATATTCTATACTATTCTGTAGTATTGTTAGCTTCCATAGGAAAACCGTCCTGGAGCTTTTAGGTGCTTTAGGCTTTCTGAATTGGCCTAAAAAAACATAATAGCATAAGTTTCTAGCTTTATGTGCCCGAAGATTTAAAAAACCAAAACAAAACAGAAAAAGAGTATGTTGATATCACAGTTTTGTGTCCTCTAGTTTTGAAAGCTTGAACATAGGCAAATTTCTTCTAAGCCTTCCTTATTCTTTCTTTCACATAATTCTACACAGTCCCTGCTGAATTTGTATTTAACAAATTATCCTGACAACAATCTACTTAAGACATCACAGAATCACAGAATGTTAGGAGTCATGATGCAATGACATGTGCACTTTGTTTCAGCTATTTCTATGAAGATTGGACCTACCGCTAACACATCTAGAGCCCACTGTAGACAGTCTAGGATTAATATTAACAAAAAAAAGTTAACAAAAAAGCTTCACTGGATTATAATTTTTCTAAACTAGAAATCTGGCTAGGGACACTAGCATACTATCTCCTTGAAATCACTTTAGTCTTACTGTTTGTAAACAATTAAGACATTCAAGAATTTCTGACCAAGGACTTCTACCAATCCCTGCTCCACCCTTCACAATTGATTTCTCATGAGTTATCACACAATCAAAATTTTAACTAAAAATAAGACAAACATAGTATGAGTTGTGTATTTGTCACTTGGTAGTTGGCTTGTGTCATATTGCCTCGGATTAACCTTCAAAGCCTTCATAGATTAACCACATAGACTAACCATATGAAGCAGCTTTTCTGTTACCATTTTATAGTCATGGCATTCAGGGTGTTGTGCTGCACTTCCAGTGCAAAATTCAGTTGGCATTTGGGAATATTTCATAGCTTTTTCAGAGAAGCTGGCTTTTAGCAAACCTATAATAACCTCTTTTAGGGACCATTATCTCTTTCCCAGTAACCTGAATGGGACATTTATCAATGAAGTTTAAGTAGCTATAATGAAATATTACAACTTCTAGCAACTAACTGAAAAGTGTACTGGGTCTAGGCAATTTTGGAAATAGAAATTCAGCTGCAACAGACACAGTTCTAGCCAGTTCCTCTGAACTCTCCAAAAAAGGTAGACATCCTGAATGAGATTCCAGTGTTACAAATAGATCATATCTAATTATTAATTCAACAGCTAAGTCAGGTATATTACTGTCTGGAGCTGATCTGTGAAAAAAAATTGTCTTGTTTGCTGGATGCTTTGTTTTGTAACCTGTGATGTAGTGCCAGGCCTTGGCACAGAAGTGTGACCCTGATGCAGGCATGCTGATGTGTTTATATACCTATGAGAGCAGATAGACCCAGACAGAGACAGCTCTAACTCCGTAAATACATTTTAATAAGGGTTTATTTCATATTAACTCTGGTCAGTGACTTCAGCAATGAGAAGTATGTGTGTAATTCAGTGTTCATTTTTGATTGTTTCATCTTTATTTAAATTTTTTAAAAGGCTTGTTTAAGTTTATGAGTCTTCTATGTAAAGCAGGCAGAAATATACTTGTCTGATTTGCAAATAAAAAAAATAAACTATATGAGAAAAACAGAAATTATCTAATGCTTAGCATCACAGTTTGTTTTACATCACTCCAGAGAATAATCATTGTCTTTTGGAAGGAAATAACAGATTCTATTAATATGCATTATATATTCTATTTTCAGTTAATTTTCTCTAAATATTAATTAATATTTATTGCATATCAGGAAACATTGCTAAGAAATTAAGTACTACTACTGCAAGGAGCTGCTAAGGACTAGTTTCTTGAAAGTATTTGTATGACTAAGTTTTAGGTAAGTGTTTAATTTCTATTGCTTCAGCTGGAAATAGGCACCGTTTGTAGGTATTAGACCTCTAAACATCACTGAGATTGAAGGCCTTTTCATATTTATCTAGTAAGCTCATTGAAGGACCTGGATGTGTATTTCATTCCTAGCATATGGGCTAATCTCTAGAACTTCTTTACAAACCATATACTGAAAGACAGCTGCATGTAAAAAAATCATGTGCATCCCCGAAAAATATGATCATGCTTTCTCTTGGATATTTTGAGAGACTCATTCTCAAATAGCTTTTCCATTTAATTTAAAAAACTTTTACAGTCCAGGTCCTGTCCCAGCAAAGTACTGCCATAGTGATTTTCTGGTGTCAATAAATTAATGATAATTTGTCAGGACATACAAGAAATTTCCTTTTGCTAGAATCAATTAATAGCAGCTTTTGTAATGTGCTGTGTATGTAGCAATTAAGAGCCCTTAGGCAATTGAGGGGAAAAAAGCCCAATCCCTAAAAAGAAAAAAAAGGACCTGTTTAGGGAGGACTTTGTGCACCCAGTAAGCACAGAGGGCACTGAAGCAGAAACATTGCCTTAGCTGCAGAGACCAACTCTGAGTAGCTGGACACCCAACCAAAGCTCTTTCAGCACAGTATTAATTAGCAACTCACTTAAGTAACAATGTACATGCTAGAAGCATTACATCATTTGAACTTGTCACTGGCAGTTGAGCAAACAGCTGTGAGGACCGGATACTATTGCATTACAATTTCTTTGAGTCCTTTCATAAAATCCCAGGCAAGGATTTAACAGGGAAGCTAATGGGTTTTAGCCCCTTCTTTCCCTTCATCCTCCCTCCTCTCCTCATTAAGAACACTGTTCCAGCATACATGGACTGTCAGGTGATGAGGGAAGTGGCAGCATCTAATTCTGCATACAAATACCAAATTCTTTCACATTTTCCTTGAAGCTAATAAAAGACTCCCACTGAAGCAAATTGAAGTTACATAAGAATCTTACACTCTGAAGGAGCAATTATTTTAGACAATGAACAATCATAAAATTATCAGTTCAGCAGTGTTTATGCACATACTTGTTTTTAAGCAAGACCATAAATACATTTCGTTTTGTAATCCATTTAAACATGTACTTTACTTTTCAGACACCAGACTTCAACATAACCCTTAGGCTCAAAGGTACTTTGTTGACCAGGTGCCATAAAAAACATCAATGAGTTGTCTCCCACAGTCTCAAAAAAGACATCCTGTTTCAGAGAAGAGCAATTGAAAAAATAATGTAAATATAAAGCCTTTAGAATAGCTCTGTACACCCAGTTAAAGTGATCATAGCATGAATATGCTCTACTACTTTTGATAGGAAGCTGAAGATGATCTTAGGGTGGTATAGTCTCTCTCTTTTTTTCTTTCTTTCTCACGAATTTATCTGTTCTATCAATCGAAAAGCTTGCAACTTCTTACTGAGAAATCCAGAATTCTCACCTAGCATTTAACAGTGATGGAACCAGTCCCTTCTTTGGAAAGTACCATTTCAAAAGATTATGTGAGAAAAAAACATCTGATGTCTGTGGAATGTAAAGTACCATGATGGTGTTACCCAGGATTCTGCAAGGGGATGTAATATTCTGGAAAGTTTGTAGTATAATGATGATGATGTGAGGAGTCTGTAGGCCTACTTATGTGTTCTTTCTTAGGTAAAGAGCATTTGTCTTCGGAATTCCAGTATGTGTTTGGATGTGGTTAAGTAAAATGTAACTCTGCAGAGATTCAGGTGAGTGTGCAAAAATAGTGGGAAAACTGTAACAAACTGAATCTAGTTTTTAATCAGGAATGTTTCAGTGTGGAGCTTCCTCGCGATAAAAGAGGTTTGAAGTATGAGAACTGCATTGGTAGAGATCCAAAGCTAAGTCAGACCTGCAAAGAAAACTACACACACTTGGCATGAACTTGAAGACAAACTTGTAATTATCTTTAAGGATGCAATGTAGGACTTTTTTACTCTGGACTGACAGCCCTGGAAAGATCAATGCAGTGAAGAAAAGACCTTGGCTGTTGGAAAGGAACATTTTCTATCAATTCTGAAATATTTTTGCAAGAAGTTTGCAACTTGATTGCTTGAATAGTCAAGCTATTTCATAAAACTTCTCAAAAACTATTTTAGAATTTTAGTTAGCTTCCTTTATTCATTTCCTCAAACTATAAAAAATTCAATGATTTATTGTTTAAGAAGTACTGAAAACATGTATTTTATCTGTAGCCCTTGACTGATCTGAAAACAAAAAATCAGAAACCTTAGGCGAGGTAGTCTACTGTTATGATTCAGGAGGTATATCATTTCCAAACAGCAATTTTCAAGCTCTTAGAAATTTCTGAAAAGGTTATTCTTTGGACTGAAATTAATCATGTTTATTTCAGTGTGCAGCCAATTCCGAAAGCATCTGGCAGTGTCAGGTGGATGCATATTATCATATTTGAATCTCCCATTGAATAAATGACTCTGTGCATTTATACCAATTTGCAATCAAGCAAGCTTGTTTTTTTATCTTGCTGGATTTATCTCTTTTTTAGCATTTTAATACTGAACACGTTCAAAAGAGACACAAAATGCGTTTCCATTTTATATGCAATTACTCACCACAGATTTTAAGAGTTCGAGAATTTTGTGCATATAATATGTTAATGCAACATTAGTCATGAGATTTGTTGAGGATTTAAACAGCGTAAGTCGGAAACTTATCAACCAAATTATGATTCCCAGAGCAATGTTAAGTTAGAAAATTATGCATATATAAGGCATAAAGAAGGTAGTGTTTATAGAGATATAAATTGCTATGTATAAACAAGATTATGATTTATTTAAAATTAGAGGTCCTGAAGCATCCATAGCTTATCTTGGATTAGTTACTTCTGCTTTGGGAACCGTAACATTGAAATTTGTGACTTCTGTCTCATTACTTTCTCATGATAGTACACACAATACAGACTTTCCCCAAGTTATTATACACTGCAAACTTCTCTAAAAATACTTTTTGATGTTTTTATCAACTGATGGATGATAAATAATATGCTTTAGAAAATCTACTGCTTAACTTTTATGGGCATTTTACAATAAGTAAAAATTCGGCAAGATTCAGAGACTCTGCTTATTGGTCTTGTAAAATGACACCTAAAAAGAAGCAATGTTTAAATGTCCTATTAGAGAAAACTGAGAATATTTAAGATAAAGTTTTAGAGTAACCCAGATTTTATTCCTAGAATTTCTCTTCCCACATATGCTTGCTCCCTGGCTTTAACCAAAAGCATGGTAACAGCAGTTACTATTTTCAGAAGAAATGCACAGTACAAAGAAAAGTAAACTGAAAAGTTTTCTGAGATTCTAATGTGTTTCAAGCTCTATATGTCACTCAAATATGGCTGTGGTTTACTCTCACTTAGGTGGAGTTGTCTCCATTTATGAACTATCTTTCTTTAAGTGCATTGCAAGTTTCCAGCACAGTAAGGGCCAAAGTGCCCTGATGATGTCAGGAATTAAGCACTAAATAAGTTTTGAGTAGTAATGGTAAAAATCACAGATCCTTCAAATATTTTCTTATTACTGTGCACTATTAATGAAAACCACCAAAAAAGCTAAAAAGATAGAGGCTTTTTATTTTGTTTCTATCTCACTTCTGAAATATTATTGATTCAATTATTTCATAACTTTGGCTTCCTGATTCTTTATTTCTTGTGTAAGCAATTCATAATCAAAGAAATAAAAAGAGATGAGACCTATAATGGAGAGAATAATTTGTGCCAAATACTAGCAGTAATTTGTTTGCTTTAAAAAGGTCTATAAATGCAGTGATTTAGGGGGAATAACAGGGAAGTCCTGTTTATCCAAGAGATACTTACTTGCTTAGGACAATGTAGTAATAACATATAAAAGATGATGACTCTGTCTTTTCTTCCTTAGGGGGATTATTTGAGTGGCACTGAATAAGAGTTCTGCCTGTTGTTATTGCTGGTTTTGCTGGTTTTTATTTTCATCTTTCAGTTTAGCAGCAAAAGCAGGCCTGAAGGAAAAATCATTTAACCCTTCAAGTTTCTGTGGTTTAAATATTTACCAAGTGTCCAACCAATGCTTCTTGGCTTGCTCCAATAGCACTCAGAACCCTCTGGAGCTTTCACCCTCTTTCACTTGCACAATAAATGCACCAGCAGTCTTGACTAATCTAAAATTCAGACTCTAGATTTTTATATCTGAAAAAATAATTAAAATATATTTTTATTAGATTCTGTCCCACAGTGAGGCAGGTGTTTTAAAATTGCTTGTAGTGTCTTATTTCTACCATTATGATATTATGAAATATGTTATTCGCAATATAACACTATTCACAAGATTTCAAGAATTTGGGGGTAAGTCCTTGTCTAGTCCATATTCCCTCCCTAAGGCAGGATAGATTATATCTAAGTCGTATGTAAACATCATCTTATAATGGCAATACTGCCGTATTCCTAAACTGTCTTTGCCTGTGCTCAGCTTTCACGTCTCTTTGAGGGATTCTTTTAGTTGTCCAATCTCCCCTGTTAGTTTAAATCTAATACTTTTTACTTTCAATGATCATAGAAAATAATTTATTTCCTTTCTGTGGTGACCACATTGTTATTTGAAGGTATTTCTCATCTCTGTCCAATGTTTTTTGCTCTTTAGCTAAGTCTTTGTTGATTTACCATATTTTCAAGGCAATTAATAATTATTTTAGAGCTTTTCTGCTGGTGCTCCATACTGAACTCCACTTTGAAGCTTTTATCTCCTGTGGCTACTTTGTAAATTTAATGATGTAGATTTAATGAATAAAATATTTTATTCTTTTAGAATTCAGATAATATTTTTTTCACAGTGGATATAGTAATGATGTCTCACAAGCTGATTATTCCAGCCTAGAGGTAGCATTTTGTTCTCTCACTGAACTGAATCTTGTTTTTTTCAAGCCAGTTCTGTTGAGACAACTTTGAATTCTTATTCTGCCTTGCCAAACACTTGCGGGTTGTCCCTGCATGGCATTTTTTGTAAATTGAACAAATACGTTCTCTATTTCATCATCTACGTCCCTAACGAAAAGTAGACCGCACCCAGGACAGGCAGCTACAGAATTATAATGACTATCCCTCTAGTTATAGTAAATTACCAATAAGCTTCTTCTAATGAGTTGTTTACATTCATGTTCACATTGTACTCACATAATACTAATTCTTAGCTGTTGGACCTAATTTTCATTTTGTAGGATTCTTGTTGATTTTCTGTTCCTGGAAGAATGTTTCTTTCTATCCAGTACTTACTTTATTTATTTGCTGTTTTAGATATTGTTCAGAATGTCCCAAAATGGGACAGTTTCTGTAAATGTAAATGTAAAATGGTAGAGGTAAAGTTATTATTGCCACAAAGGCCTGTGTATTGGATGTCTCTGCTATATAAATGGGTCTTGCTTATTTTATTTTCTCAGTTTCATGAACAGTGGTAGACTGCCTGTCACCTTTAAAGTGCCTTTAATCTTTCCTCTATGTCATTTTATGGAAGAAAATAATTCTGATATACCTTTTGAATACAGGTGGCAAATTTTGTTACGGTTTGGAGTTTTCTTTAATAAACAGATTTTTCAAAGTTCCTTGATGATATATTCAAACAGGTAACTGCTAACTCAGCTGGTTTTGTTTAATATAGCTCACGGAGGAAATAAGCAAATCCTGAAGAATATCTTTAAAAATTCTTGAGGATTATTTGGTGAAATCAGAAATAAGTGAGTCCCAGTTGTGGAATAGATGCCAATTCTTAAAATTCTGAAGTGAATATTTAACTTTCTTGTTTTTGTGCTATACTAGGATCCTTGTGATTATAGCTGAAAATTGATCCTTTCTCACTGGTACCATGATCACAAAGGTCAGCTTTACACCTGTTTAAATTTTTGAAAATAATAAAGTTTTAAAAAGATATTAATAAATTAGGAAATGAGAGAGTAGAAGATTTTCTTTGGAGATCTGCCAAACTCTTTGTGATAAAATTGAGAAGCTCCATATATAGCACTACTTGCTGACTTACAGGTAAGTTATTGTTATGGTTTAAGGGTTAACAGCCTGAAAGGGAAGGACAGGTGGTGTCTGTAGGACCCTGGGGGGTCCGAGATCAGTACTGTTCCCTCCCCTTTCCGGCCACAGTCTATAAAAAACCCAGGAGGCCTGAGGTTTTCATGGGCTTTTCCTGGTTTCCTGGGCTGCTTCCTGTCGCATGTTGGGACGGCTGGGCCTACCTCCACGTGCTTGGCAGCATCCACCACCACCCGCTTCCCAGCACCACTGTGGTCCCTGTGATGAGTCACGACAGTCGCAGCGGCCACGAGGCACTGCTCGGACACTTCCAGTCGGGACTACTGGGATCGGGTTTTGTATATAGTTAAATATCCTTTGTCCCTTATTAATTCCCTTTTTCCTTTCCCCTGATGTTTTTCACTAAACTTGTTGTAGTCTTAACTTCCAATCTTGTGGGAAGCATTTTTTCTCTATTCCCTTTTTTTAAATCCTCCCTTGGGAGGGTAGGGGACAATAGAGAGAAAATCGTGCTCCCTGGGCTTGCCTTGAGCCTTAAACGGAGACAGCTACAAATGAAAAATGTAGTTAAGTTTGAATGTGAACTTAGGAGACTGGTACCTCCCAAGAAAATACTATAATAGAGCATTGTATTTTACTTTAATAAATTAATTTGTACTTTAAGAAGAAAAGGGTTGGAAATCTTGAAATGCATTCTTAAAGTAATCTGAGTAATCTTGCATCTACTTTGCACAAAATACATGAATATTAATATCAGAAAAGTGGCATTTTGTAGTCATTTTGCAATGAAGTAAATGAGTGTCAAAAGGCACCATGCTGCCGGGAGCAAAGTCTGGAAAAGAAGAGAGGAGATTTGCTAAGGCTAGTCAATTTTGTTTATGCTGGCAGGCTTGCATGTAAACTCAAAATATTTTTGGTTTTTTTTAGGGTCTTAAGGCAAATTTTATATTCTTAATTTACTTTATGTATGTATGCAAAGTTTGCTCATGAACTCTGCAAGGGTTAGGTATGTTTATAGTAAGGTCATTCTGTAGGTAAACACACATAAATCTAGAAAGTAGAAAAGTAGATGTCCCTGAGTTTAATCTCAAGTATGTCAAAAGTTTGTTCCATTAGATATTTATATACCCAGGTAGTCTTCTTCCATGTATGGTCCCTTTATAATAAAGTTTTAAACATTCTTTCAATTCTAAGTGTGTTAAATGTATTTGAGTTTGGAAGGAAGATAGGAGCATGTAGTAGCACGTAACAACGCCTCTTACTACTTCACTTTTGGGCTACTGCTGCCATGTCTAACTGTATTATTTCAAGTATTATTTCAAGATGTCATTTAAGCCACGTACAAAACACTGAATGGTGAATTTTTATGAGGCTGTAAGGCTTTTTTTCTTTTCTCAATCACTTATTTATAGGTTGAGAAATTTCTTACATACTTTAGGTCTGTGTAACTGATTTTTTATTTTGAGTACTGCATAGATATTATTATAGGAATAGTTGTATAGCAGACTTTAATTTCTTGTTTCTATATTGTTAAACTTTGTCTGGTTTTGTGACTTTTGTCTGAATTGTGAATATTTTGGTATCTAGCTTTCAATGAACATACTAACACATTGTTAAAAACCTTCTGATGATACTAACAGAGAACATTACTTGTCTGAACTAAAAAAATTTGTTATTTTCAAGCCAGCAACATTTTGGAAACATTCCAAGAGATCAGAAATACCAGATGCTTAAAATTCTAGTATCTCAAATAGGAAACAAGTAACAGCAGATGCCACTTAAAAAATCTCAGAATGTGCTGCTTCCTTGGAAAAACTAGAACCTGGATATCAGAATCAGATATATAATGGGATAGTAGGATTAAATGTAGCCAGGAAAGTGTCAATACCCTTCCACATTTATATATTTTACTAGCTGCACTTCCACTAAAAAAAAAGAGAAAGTCCTCTGCACTCATACGACATACACACATTTTTTCCTTCATGAGTCCACATGTTGAGCTTAACTGGCTAAAACTGCCACTGAAATCAGAACTGGATCCAAGACCTTTCTTTTTAATATGAAGGCATTAGTTTCTTTTTGGCAAACATGCCAAACATGCATATTCCCAGTTATGTATATATTCCTCTGTATTATATGTATAAGAATTTCCTATTCTATTAAACATGGTGTTCTACTGATGTAACATGGCCTACTTGACATAAATAGATAGGCCATGTCACCACATGATGCGTCACTGTGGACATAGGAACAAATGTGCTGTTCAGAAATCTGTGGCTAAAATGTCTGTAATATGTGATTAAAGAAATATTTATTTTTCAAAAGTAAAAGATTTACTCCCCACAAAAATGTTGCTGTGGTGAAGTTCATGTCTTTCAGTATTTGATGCTTTTAATAACTATGGTGGATATTGTACCATAAAGCTTCCATTCGTTAAACTGTATTGGAATCAAGCTAGTATCTCTCAAAAAATTAAAGCTACCAAAACTTATTTCAGACACCTGTGTAATCATGTTAGCCTTGTAGAAACCTTTCCTTAGGAAATCTTTCATAGGTAAAGCAAACTTTGAGCAAGAACTGCAGAATGGAGTTTAACTGGTGCACTTAGATTTCCAAGGAAACTTTAATCCTTTGCTTTCTAAAAAAGAAAAAGAAAAAGCCCCTGTGTGTTTTCAGCAAATAAATCTTTTTACAGGATCTGAATAGCATAAAACAAAGGGGCTTTCACACTAATTTTATTTAATATTCCAAAATAATTTTATTTCATACTCCAAAATAATTTTATTTCATCCATTGACTTTGAAATTGAAAAAAACATTCACTGTTGAAGAGAAGATAGGATAGTAAAATTTAAGAGATAGCATCTAAGCTTTTGAGTTATTGATAATAAATAGATGACTGCTATGTATTTTATAAACAGAGAAACTCATGCTTGTTGAGAAAATAATGCAATCCTTGCTTATGGTTTTGTATTTTCTTTATTACTCCTAAGTAAAATTGTTACTTCAGTGTGGTTACCAATGAAGCAAACAGTGGCTTATCCAACTGTTTTGTCATGTGACTTTTAGAAGTAAGCAAAGGAGAAAATTAGAAGGAAAAAGAGGCTGAAAAACAAATTTCATATCTTTTGGAGGAAGAATACTGGGTAGGTCTTAAGATCCCCAAGTATTTATAAAGAAAATTATTGGAGTTTTATTCAAGCTTATTAATACCTTACTTTCTGTTCTATTTGCTGTTTTGCACAGAAATACCAAAATACATGGTTAGTGACAACAGGAATGAAGAAATGTTATCAGATCATCATGGCAAATATTATAGTTCAAGTTTGGCATAAAATATTTATTGAGATTTATGATTCAGAGTGCTGTGCCCTAACATTGATGGGAAAAAGAAAAAAAAGAGTTTTTGTGTCCTTTTCCACAATGTCTGTTAAGTCCTGAACAATGGAATTGGCTTGCTTGGCAGGCACAATAGATGATCTGAGTTGTCTTCGCTCAGGAATGAAACTGAAGGTTTCTTGCTGTGAAGAGTTTTCCATTTACTCCATTGTTCAGACTGCATTGATTCAGACAAATTGATTGTCTCTGTGGTAACAGATCCATGCCAAGGGACGACAAAAGTTAAGTCATCTGTGTTTAAGATTCAGCCAGTTTTGAACACTGTGTTTCTGGAGGCACTCAGATGAACTTCTGGAGGCATCATAACTACTGAATACAGAGGGTACAGTAGACTTCTTAATAGTAGTGGTTGTGAAATGGGATTAATTTTCTTTTTGTAAATTATATTTTTGTCATGTGGACTTAATTTATGAAGCCTTATGCAGATTAATTCCTGGATATGGATTCTCTCTTCCAGATCCAAACTTTTCTTTTATACATATCCAGATATTGGTTAAATCACCTTAAGCTTTGCACTTAGTCAAGGTATTCTCCAAACACTGTCTTAGAATTCATTACCTCCACAGACCAGCATTATAAGCACTGACCTGGGAGGCTTGTTCCACATTTAACCAAACGTTTAGTGTATTTTTCCTTTGCAAGCTGTTTAGTTTGTTCTAATATGTATGTTTTCTTGCTAAGCATAAACTTTAAATAAAGATAGTTACATGAATATATTATAAAATAAACAACCTAAATGTTTCATGTCATAAGTTTGTTTACAAACAATTTAGATTGCCTAGGTGTGGATTTTTACATTTACAAGAAGCACACCCTTGATTTTTTTCCATTGAGGGAGCATGTCTGGGGACAGTGAATGTAAGCTTTCAGTAGGTATATTTTTCTTAGTTACCTTCTGTGGACCACTTGTGGCCCAGGGTTTTCCCCTCGGGAGCCTACACTATAGTTTGAAAACCGCTTATTTTAGAAGCTGAGAAGTTTGCCATCCAAGAACTTTAAAATAAGTTTTAAGAGGATGGTGTTAGTTTTCTGTTGAAAGAACATAATATCTTCCCTTAGGAAGAAAGAGGAGGAAGGACAAGACTATCTGGAAATATTCTTTGTTGTGCACAAAAATATGTAACATCAACATTAAACTTCTATTATATGTCTGGGACAGAGCACTGAGGATTTATCTTTAGAAATTTTTTCTTGTTTTATTTTTTAACATATAAAATAATTCTGTCTTTTTTGACCAGATTAAAAAAAATAAAATACAGAAAAACATGAAAATGGTGTTAAATCTTGGAATCTGAAAAGCAGAAAACAACTGGAGTTCCAGGAAAACATATAGAAATGGGAAAGAATCACTCATCTAGAGCTCAGGCTGATAATTTAACATCTAGTTTTCATCCAGTTTTTACTGGGTGCAATCATTATAGCCACAGAAAAGCTGAGTTTTGTTCTTGCTTTAATTAATGACTACATTTCATCCAAGTTCTCTGGAAGTAGGATTACAAAATCTTACTAACTCTAAAGTAGATAACTCACAAAGATTTTGGAAGCCTTTAGTATTACTGCAACAATCTGTGAGTCCTGTGGATGCATGAATTTTCCTCCAGAGAATTCAGATATGATAGCTTTCCAAGGGAAAAGAGGACTTTTGAAAGGTAACTGAATGTCTTCAGCAGTTTCAGTGAGCTGGTCTAGACAAAAGCCTGAATGACTGGAATATTTCTTCTCATCCTAAGTGCATCCCAGAGCAGGGTTTTTTAAACATTTTTGCTTGAATTGTCTAACCTTTCTAGAAAATCCCACATATCATCTTTTGCAGAGTTATAGAATCATAAATCAGAGAATGGTTTAGGTTGGATCATCTAGTTCCAACCCCCCTGCCATGGCAGGGACACCTTCCAGTAGAGCAGGTTGCTCAAAGCCCCATCCAACCTGGCCCTGAACAATCCCAGAGAGGGGGCATCCACAACTTCTCTGAGCAACCTGTTTGAGTGCTTCACCATGCTCACAGTAAAGAATCTACTTTCTGTCAGTTTTAAGCTGTTACCCCTTGTCCTGTCACTACGTAGCCCTGTAAAAAGTCCCTCTCCATCTTTCTTGTAGGCCCCCTTCAGGTACTGGAAGGCCACTATAAGGTCTCCCCGGGGCCTTCTCTTGTCCAGGTTGAACAATCCCAACTCTCTTAGTTGTTGCTTTTTTTTCTTTTACAGCTAAAAATTGAGTTAAATTTTGAATTATTATTTATTTATTTATTTACGACAGTCTCTTTGTTGACTTGCTTGTCTCCTGAATGTAAATGTGGAATTTCATTCTCATTTCTGAGGCAGACTTCTAACATACTGAGAATCAGAAGTTGTTCTCAGACCATACTTTGAGAAAGAGTATCCTGGAAGAACTGTAAAAAATAAGTTATATGCTCCAATAACCCGTCTTTCTGTGTTGACATGCAGCCAAAGAAACAAACAACCCAGCATACTCTGGGAGTATCTCTTTTTCCAAATTCATTCTCACTGGAGAGGTTGAACAGTTAATTTTGGGGAAGACCACAATACAGATTAATTAAAGAATTTTTCTGATCCCTTGTTAATTAAAATTATGTACGTGGTGAAAGCTAAGACTGTGTTAAGGATTAAATTGTTACTGATGTAAAGGGGACTTCAGCCATAAGTTTAAAAACAACTATGCAAAGGGAAAGGTTCAGAAGTCTACAATTTTTTATTACAAATGAAAGACAAAAAAAATTGAAATATTTTCTTTTCTGTGCTAAATATTGAAAAAAGATTACCTGCCAATATGACTAACAGTCTAAAAGTGCCTAGAAAAGGATAGGGTTGGGCATGTGGTCACTTTTTAAGTTTCTTTTCAGTCCTGCAGTTTATAGGTTACTAAAACAGTTATAACAGGTACAGAAAACAGCAGCTACCACATGATAATTTTGGTTACTCTCTCAAGGTTCTGAACAGCTGTTTAGCTTTCAGAAAAAGAGACAACCCATCTGAAAAAAAAAACAGAACAGAACTCCTCAGGTACAACTGCAAGTATTTTTTTATTATTATTATTATTATATAACTGTAATCAAATTATATAAAAGTTACCACATGCAATTTAGAAATTAAGTTTCTAAGTTAAACAATCAAAAGTTACAAAATTAGGAAACTAAATTGTTTTATAACTTTGTCATATAATATTTCAAAATAGCCTCATATGCTTCAGTGAGAAATCTGATGGTGTTCAGGAAAAAAGTTATGTTATTTAGCCCATCTGTGTTGAGGCCCATAGACAGTACAATGCAACCTGGTGTGTAAGTGAATTTTGTTCAGAAAGAAATTGACCTGCCTCCTCCCACAAGGACCTTTAAAATAGTGCTGTCAGCATCCTCAGGATGCAGTTTTTATTTTTTACTGCTCATTAAATGAATGCCCGTTCCTGAGAAACTCAAACTCTGCTGACATTTTTAAGCCTTTGTTTAGATTATAATCACTAAATTCATTCATTCAGGAAAAATAGTATGTGACATATGAGAATAATTACAATTAACAAACAGAGCTTTAATTTGGATTATCTAGTACTGAAATACTGAATGAATTATCAATCCCTGGTGGGGAAATTCTTATCAAATAAGTGTGAAGTATAGTTGAATAATGAGTAAGTCAAGGAAATTACTCTAAACTAATGAACACTAGCTGAATAGAAAAATATGTTCAGTATGTCATACAGTAACTAATTCATTTGGGAAAATGGATTTTTAAGGATGTCTGAATATTTCTAAACACAAACACTATTCTGCCTGGGTCCTGTTAGAAGACCACATGTCTAAAGCAGTAATTTATCTCATCTCTTCTTTAAAATAATTTTCTGTACATTTGTATTCTATTTTATCTAATAAAGTATATTGTCTTTATTTAGTTTTGCCATATTCTTTAAATGGCAAATCTCTGAATGAATTGTGGAGAGGAAATATGTCATGTAGATAACTTTATTTTTGGTAATTTGAGATGAAAATACTCTTTTCCTGTTAAAAGATTTGTGAAAATATATACAAGGTATTCTCTTGTGTTTGGAGAAGGTGGCAGCTTTGGAATAGCAATATAGTATTTTCAGACAGTCTATTGCAGAAAAGCCATTGTATACAGTAATAATACTTTGTCCTTTTGCCTTTATTGAGTTCCTTACACTTATGTCTGTGTAAATGCTCTCCCATCAAGATCACAGCAAAAAAGCAAACCTCAGCTTCTCTCAGAAGTTCATGTGGTTCCCACAGTCAAAAATAGACCACTTTGGCTTTGGGTCACTCCTCTGGCCAGCAATTGTTTATTTTACTTCTGAGTTCATAACACTACTAAATCATCATGGAAGATAAATTTTGCTCATGTCATTCCCATCAGTTTGTGAACATAATTAGTGTTGACACCTGCTGACTATGCAATGCTTATTTACACTTATAAACTACTCAGAACTATTCTTAGCAGTCTTCCTATGGGCTACAGATCTCCACAAACTGCTCCAGTGTGGGTTCCTTCCATGGGGTGCAGTCCTTCAGGAACAGACTGCTCCACTGTGGGTCCCCCATGGTGTCACAAGTCCTGCCAGCAAACCTGCTCCAGCACGGACTTCTCTCTCCATGGCTCTACAGGTCCTGGCAGGATACTGCTCCAGTGCAGGCTTCCCAAGGGCTCGCAGCCTCCTTTGGGCATTCACCTACTCTGGTGTGGAGTTCTCCACAGGCTGCAGGTGGATATCTGCTCCATTACTAACCTCCATGAACTGCAGGGTGACAGCCTACCTCACCATGGTCTTCACTGTGGGCTGCAGGTGCTCTGGTGACTGGAGTACCTCCTCACCCTTTCTTCACTGATCTTGGTGTCTGCAGAGCAGTTTCTCTCACATATTCTCACTCCCCTCTCCCACTGCATTTGCTTTTGCACAGTTTTATGCCCTTCTTAAATATGTTACCACAGAGGTGTTACCACTGTTGTTGATAGTCTTGGCCTTGGACAGCGGCAGTTCTGTCTTGGAGCCAGTTGGCTTCAGCATTTACTTCAGCTTACTTTTAAAGCTGAATTATTTTAAATGTAATGAAAGTATGTAAAAATAATATTATATCAGTCCTTGAAAGTAGCGCTTACTGATAACTCAGATGAAGACAACACACATACTGTAGAGTGCACCTCTTCAGTGCTGAATCATTTTTTATCAGTGTCTGTTAAAAAAATAGAGGCAGTGCCAGTGACTTGAGACAGACGTCTTTGGGGTCTTCAGTTTAGTAGGGTACAAATATACCCTAAAATTAAAACCCAGTGCTCTGTTTATTTCTGCTGTTCATGAAGCCGTCAATAAACTCACAACAACATGGTCTCTCTAGTAATGTTCCAATGTCAGCTGCTTCTGTGGCCAACTTTAACCTACTGTGAATGGATTTCATTTAGTTTCCCCCCTCCTCTGTATATAGTAGGCTGACTATCCAGGAACCATACTTTATTTTCAGCTTCAGTTTCTTTTCCACTGAAAATAAAAACAAAAATGTATTCATCCCTTTGGGTTCTAGTGTTAGCATGCTTTAAAATAATATAATATTTTGCATTTATATAATATTAACCAGAGGGCTTTGTAGAATCTAATACAGAGGCACCTCTTTACATCACTCTGAAGAACAACCAGTAAGTTGAAAACCATGAAGTGTTTAACTGAGCACAGTAATCTTATACAATAGTTCCACTCATTGCATCCCACACTAATGGAGGGATTATGAAGTCTTAACACAAATGACTCATATGGAAAAATGCTGTATCCTCTGGGGGGTGCTAAATCTAAAGGGCTATGAATAAATGGGAAGGTGCTGTGGTAAAAACACAATGTATTTCAGGCTCGTACCTCACAGTCCTTCCCCATGAGCCCCATTCCTGTTGCCTTCCTCCTTTCACTGTGCATCATTTAGACATTTCTTGCCTTTCATTTTCTGCGACTAGTTCTTTTAACTTTACACAGCCAGGACTCTATCGCCTGTTTTATGTAGGGCTGGTCCCTGCCTCCTAACTCTCCCCTTTAGCTAGTAAGAATTAATACTTACAGAAAGCATTCTCTTTCTTATAGGTTTAAGAGAGGTATGTTCTCATAGCAGGCCTGACTCTTGCCTAAGGTTATGAAAAATAAACTCAGAAATTAGAATAGCTTGAGGGAGCTGAGGTAGGAAACAGACTATAAACTTTCACTATAAATCCTGTTTCAAATGCCAGGCTCTGATGTGCAAAGATACATCATGCATGGAAAATAAGATCACATCTCTAGCATAGATATGCACAGCTCTCATGCTTTGTTGTGGTTTTGCCTCAGTCCTATCATGACTATTGCTTCATTTCAATGCAACCAACTGTGAACTTCAGCCTGTGCCTATACCATGCACCATGTCCTAAACACCAGAAGATCTTCCTAGTGCCAGTGGGAGGAGTTTTACAAATCAAAGGAAATGTAAGTACTCTGTGGTCTCTGATGTTTACAGAAAGATGCTTGGTGGACAGGCTTAGGATGACAGCAGACACTTAAGCTGTGAGCAGGCATGAGGAGTGGTGAATGGGGTTATACTAGAGGGTGAGGGACTGAGACCTTAGGCTGATTGGGGAAAACTCTTCACTGGGCAGAGTCATCTGTAAAGTTGCTAGGGCAGAAGATTTCTAAGGATGACTTCTGCTAGGACTGACTCCTTACCTGTGTGTCTGCTCATCACCAGCCTTACCCTTCTGTGGTTCAACAGGCAGAGAAGAGAAAGTAGAGACAAAGGAACAGACACTGCAGCTGCCAGGACAAATGCTCTTACAATCTTTCACAGCTATAAGGTTCAGCACCAGAAATCCCTGCTGGGTGCACGGTAGGATAAGTAGGATGTAAGAATGAGAAGGGGCTGCCACATTGCTGCTGTCTTGCCAGCACTTGGCAGCCCTGCACATGTGTCAGAAGCAAAGCATGGTTTTGGCAGAGGAGCTGTTCCTGATACTGGAACAGGGCAACTGACAGGGGTAGTGAAATATGGCCATGGTAACAAATCTAGTGTCAGGGAAGCAACTCTTTCTTAGACTTCTTAGTGATTAATGTGCATGTGAAAGATAAGACACTTCTATATTGATCCTTAATAACCATTTTATCTTGGCTACGAAGAAAGCACTCTCAGCTGCAGAAACACAAGTGCAGCTCGTATCTATCCAATACCATAGAAAACCACAGCTTCTTTACTGATTCAAGTAACACAAGGCTGCCTGCAGTCACTTATGTAATTTCCTGCAACCCCCTCCTATACTCAAGTGTATCTAAAGGTGGCATGTTTCCCATGTGCCACTGACGCACATCACCTATTGGCTGAGCGACCCTGACCTCTGCATTCATACAGAGTTTCATTCTCACGCAGGAAAGCCTATTGCATTGTACCTTGGCATAACAGGCACAGATCGAAATGACTTCTGATTCTGCTGTCTATTGAGAAATCTACTGACTGACGGAGTAAATTCAGACATACTTGGTGAAACCCCGAGAAGTACAAAACCATGCGACTGATTTAGGTAAGCTATATCAGAAACAGCATATCTATTGACAGGGAGAGAGTGGTGATGAAGATGAATGCCTCTGCAACTCATGAAAATTTAAATCCCTACACACTATGGTATACTAATATCAACATGCTGACTGCCTTTGTCAACTTTTAAACAAATGGTTTCAAACTTTTATCTTTCAGTGTGTAGTACAGCAGACATTTGTTAACCTAAGTTTATAAAGCTAAATGCACATTGCTGTGTATTATAATTTGTATTCTTTATCTTTTGATCATGAATATGATGGGTTAGGACAACAGCATGATCCGACAGACAAAAATAATCCTTATCTGTCATTGATATGAGATAGATAGGAACAACAGTATGTGTTTCAAGGGGAGAAAAAAAATATGTTTGAGTGCAACCTAAAAATCAAGTTGAGAAAATGTTCTGGCAAAATCTCTGTTGGAAATTGATAAATCAAAATAACAGTAAACAATTTCCTCCAAGATTTTCATTAAAATCTGTATACCTAACTTTCAACATGAAATTGATATGGTAAAAATGTTGGAAAATTGATTTTCTAACTTCCGATTCCAGAAAGAAATTAGTTTATTACACCATGCATTTCACTGTTAAAAAGATGACTTATCATCTGTCCCTTACAGACCCTTTTGATGGAGTAACTAACAATGGCACACCATGGTGACAACCTGTGTTTATCAAGCCGGCTCGCAGGTAGGCTTGGGAATGGCCATGGCTAAGAATATGAATGGTACATCAAGTATTCTGGAAAGACAACACAAGGAATAGATCTGAGTTCTTGCAGACTTTTTCTTTTTGAATTGTTCCAATTGACTCACCAAAAAATAATACATAGAGAAATATTCTCCATTTGACAGCTAAATTTCCTCTCACCTTTTTGTTCCATTACAAAGTATGCTGTCCTGCATCTCTGATAGGTAATTTGCATCTTAATTCCTGGTGTTAACTTAATTCCTTATACCAGAGACTATTAAATCAGTTTTGATTGCCTTTTTTTGTTTGTTTGTTCATTTTGAATGATTTTAGAAATGTGGTCTAATAAAAACAAATGTCAGTTCTTTGGTGTATTTTTATTTTAATCTGATTCATTCTTCTTCATTTTTTATTCATCTACTTCTATTTCTTTTATGAAAAAATCATAGGAAAAGACAATGAAGCTTGGTGATGTATTTATTTATCTGTATGTTAACTTAAAAAATAAACTTTGAAAATAAAATATAAATGCAATATATAAAAT
>NW_010177930.1:0-53536 GCF_000695765.1 Mesitornis unicolor | reverse complement strand
ATATATATTATATATAGACTCTATTTTCCTTCAACTTAAGCCAGTTAAACTGGATAAGGGAAGTGTTAAAGATGCACAGTGCACAGTGAATGCACTTCATCAAAGAAACCTGCTCCAGTGAAAACACGAGGCATAAAATTATTAACTTTTACTCTTTCTTTCTAGAATGCATAAATCAATATAACTTTAAAATATGTAATGGGAATGCATGGGCATATGGGAGCAGAGGCCCTGCAGAAGTAATCATGGTTTGAGGAGCTTCTCTGCAGTTTGCAGAGGCTCTGAGCACACACAGCCTTCTGCTCTGCTGCCTTGTCACTCCATCCCTGGCGAGACAGACCAGTGCTGTGCATGTTTTGCAACTGAAGTCATTCCTCACATTAAGATTCCTAAAGGCTTTGAGCTAACTTCATTCTTCTGAAAATCTGGTAACAATAGGTCCCAGTTCTTTAAAAGGACTGAGTACAGTATCTCCAAGTCATCGAATAGGCATATTCTGTAAAAACATGATGACAAAAGGTCAAAGAAATTTCACATTTTTGAGATCTTGGAAAGATTGTTTCTGCTTTAAACCCCTCATTTCTGTCATCTTGGTTCCTATACTTAGCCATGTAGATTTTGTGAAGCCTGGGGAGATTTACCTCAGTTTCAAGGAAGTAAAATAGGGGAAAAATATTTTCCAACTAAAAAAAGAGACTCCAAAGGTATAAACATTATAGATTGTTATAAATCAGTGACAGAGTAGTCGTAACTACTACCACTCCGAAAGAGAATCACAGAACAAAACCCAATATATACTTGCTATTCAAACTTCTATTATTGCTGTTGTTTTTCTGTCTTCAATAATAATTAAAGGAACAAAACTAATTGACCAAATTTTCCTACAATAATCTCATAATTTCATATTAATTTGTGCATTTCTTTCCCAAGGCATATTGTACTAAATATACTCTGTGATACTTAAAAACACTTTACATAACAAAAAAGGATGAGAGGGACGGCAAAAATAGATTTCAGCAAAAATGAGTTGCAGAAATCTCAGTCAGCTTTAGTTTACAGCACAGATATTCCCTGTTTTATAGTCCACTACAGTAGACAAATTTGTTCAAGTTCAAATTTGTATTAATTTGCTCTGTGTGTCATACACAGATTTATTAATGTCACTGATCAATAAGAAACTAGCTAAAGGTTGTGAAACATAATGCCTTTACTCTGCAATATTGAACCAAGGTTGTCTGGAGAAAAGAGACGAATGATTTCTACATCAAGCTTAAATGAAGAAATGTGAAGCTCCTTCAGGTCATCTGTGGCTGCAGCTTTATCACCTTCACAAAGTCACTGTAGATACGTATTCTCACCTTCTGACCTTTAATGGCTAAAATATGAATGAAAGTACAGTAAGCATTCTTGACCTAGGATTTCAACTAGCTTGAAAAATACTGTATGCTAAGGGTAATCTTGTGTCATAGAATGGGATACAGCTATTTTGTAATTGGCAATTTGAAAAGAATTACATTGATGAGATGGCAATAATTCTAAAATCCCTGTTTTCCAAGAACACTAATGTAAATTTGCTACAGCACTTTCTCTTTACAACTATATTGATGTGGTAAGCTTAAATTTAAATCCTTCAGTCAGACTGTACTTTATGATGCTGAAAACTATTTGATTAATCTTTGAAACTTAGACTCTATTTTTCTTTATTTTATTCTTGAACTTAGATGTTACCATTTTCCACCAGTAAATCCAAAATACTGAGAAGAGTATGAGCTAGCAAGGAATACCAATGAACCCAAGCAAACAACAGCAGAGAAACTGGTTAGTTAATTAATGTCTTAATGTTTCTTTTAAAAATGTAGAGCATTAAAAAAAATCAAAACAAACAAAAAAGCAACCCCAACATAAAAAATCAATGTTTTATTAATAATCAGCAGTATTTTTAAAGACACAAATAATTTTATATAACTTTTTTATTTGTAGTTGAGGTCAAGTATTGCAGCAATGAGCAAATGTGCCTTTAAAAATGAACCTTCATTAATTATTGTAGTCTCTTAGCTGTTTAAAACAAACAAACATAGTATCTAACTCTAAATCCAAATGTTATTATCACAAAGTCAAACTTACTGTATTATTTTACTCCAGTCAAATATAAACATTCTCAAATGTATGAGAAATATTACCTAGCTAGGGTAACTATAATTGTGTGTTTAAAATTACTTTTCCAAAATTACTAAAAGAGCTGTTTTTTCCCCTGCTTAGACTAAAGGGAGCTATGTTACTGAGGCATTGTGAGCTATGTTACTGAGGCATTGATGTTGTAAATGGATTGCATTACATAATTGTGATTCCTATATCCTGGTGCACAATTTATATTGTCTTTTGAAACTTAATACTGGAAAAGTTCTTGGGAAATTGCTTTAATGTAGCAGTTAACCTTCCCTCCACTGTAAATTGGCCTCTGCCTCTATGAAATGTTTGTAATCTTCTATTCTGTCTCAAAATATTTGCAAGATACTTCTTTTATATATTCAAAGAAAAAGACACAGCAAAAACTGCCAGGGGAAAAAAAATGCAGAAAACACTTTAAAACACATTTTTTTCCATCCTGATTTGGTTATTTCTCAAAAAAAAAAAAAAAGTGTTGATTTAAATAGGGTAGTTTGGAGTTCATTAACTTTCAGTGCAGTGATTTGTAGCATTGCTAATCAGACACTATAGCCAGAAATCATGATGGACTTTTAGATTTCAGATTTCATAGAACTACATAAATTACTTAATTGAATGAATACATGCAAGAGCAGTGTGACAAAGGTCTTATATACTCATTTCTGATGTCCTTCTCAGTTAAATGATTACCTGTACCTATGCTAGTATCTTTAGTTAGACCAGGTCCAAACCATGCAACATTGAATGCTAAACAGGAAGTAAAAGAAATCACAAGCAATCTTTTGAAGTTTCTAAAATTACTTAAGTAAATTGAATAGATGTAGAGTAAGTGACTGCAGGCTCGTGAACACAAGCCTTAGAATTTGCTTGCATAAACATCTCATAAGGAACATGGTAAATATCTTTGCAGTGCAGAAGGCTGTTGTCCATCCTGTTTTCTTTGTTCTCTTTTTGTTCACTCAGTTCACAAAGTTATACTCAGTTATATATATTCAAGTTATACTCAGCACACAAACAGCAGCCACACAAACAGCAACCAAAACACAACAAGAGAGGCGTAAGCCACAGGAGCCGAGATGAGCTACCACCAAGAAGGGGAAAGGAAGAGATTGAAGAAGGAGGAATGGGTGAAGATTTCTCCTCTGCAAGCTCTCCAGTTTATAATGAGGGTGATGTTTATGGGATAAGAATACATCTTTATTGGTCAGCTTGGATCATATCTGCATCATCTGTCCTGGGTCACCTATCCCAGAGAGTCTCAGGCTCTTTTTTCCCCCTAATCTTTTCTTGTGCAGAGAGAGAGAAGAAAACAAACAAACAAAAAAAAACAAACAAAAGAAACTATAACCACAAGTTCAGGTGAAAACTTTAAAAATGTAAATATCTGCTGGCAAGAATGAAAAAATAAAAAAACTTATCAGCTTCATATTGAAAACAACTGCATCCCAGCCAAAGCTCCAATATTAATGTCTGTTCATTTGAAGGGAACACTGCTGAAAAACTAAAAGGGAATTCTACGATTCAGTCCTAGCAAAATGAGGACAGAGGTATATAATGAATTGTGTTGAAGGATTCAATTCCAAAATCAGGAAAATTTTAGCCAAAGACAGTGAAAATAAGTACAAATTTCTTTATGTCTTTAAAGTACTTAGGGGACTTTTTACTTCTAGTAAGTGGATAATATTGGTCAGCATTAGTATAGGCAGCCATTTGCTCATGCATTTTGGTTGTCCTTTAGCTGTGATCTTTTTAATGGCTTTTTCGAAGTGCTTGTTTGTACACAATCCTGTTTGTTCAAAGCTTTGTATAAGAAATAAGAATATAATTTAAATAATAACATAAAGGAAACCAAGTTCACAACTCTTCAAAATTTAAACTGCACAAGGTTGAAATTCAGTAGGGTATTTTAGAATGCTTATGAAGAGTTCATAAATGTCACAAAACCATTGAAAGTTCCCCAGCAGTTTTCTACATTGGATCAGACTCTGAACTTTATATGATTCTAATACAGGGAAATTTAACAGGTGGCAGACACTTTTCTCTGTCTTCTTAGACAATCAAAAATGTACAGTTGTGATTCGCAATCCACAGTCCACAGATGCCCAAACTTGTGCTGAATCCCGATACCAACCTGCCCGGCAAACTGACAAAGACAGACCCCCAACAGCACAAAGCACTCTGTGACATTCTTAACTCTGATGAGTAGCTATTATAAGTAGTATGAAAACGTTGAAACTGTGAAGTCATCCACCATGTTTCTCCTAAGAGGAATATTAGTGCTGAGAAATAAGTAGCCATTTCATTGCCTGGGCTTTGTTGCTTCTTTTCAGTTTAAAAAGAATGTAAGTAATCTAGACAAGGTCTTGAAGACATTCAAGTTACCACTCCAACAAGATGATCAACTTGCAAAAATACTCCCCCTAATTTGCTTTTCTATTCACATATCCTCAGGATTTTTCATTTTTATCATTGTTTTTGGAGTCTCAAGGTTCCCCTGAAGAGAATTTATAATTTCTTTTCTCACAAGGGAACCTTTTTGAGAGTTTAGCTCAAGTGTTAATAGGTTATCTAAAACTATGACATTGTGTGTCTTTTTAAAATATTTCTGCTTTTCACCTTTCTGTTAAGAAATATGTTACCACCTTGTAAGCAAGGAATTCAATTTGTCTTGTTACAGATCTTTTCAGCATATGCAGTCTTTAAGGAAAAGTTATTAATTTTTCAGTATTTTTTGGTTGTCATATAGCTGTACTTTGACATAGGATGTGGCATATGACATGTACTCATCAGTAAATGTCTGTTTGAATTCACAACATGGGTTAGAATTTCATACAGAGTTTATAAAAAAGAAAGTTTTCTTGTGCTAGGCATAAAACTTTTCCAAACAGCTCCAGCCAAATAGCCAGGAAGGAACATAGAGAACAACTTACACTAACAGTTTTATTGTTATTGCTCTGTGGGCTTTGCTGTTGCTGTTGTTATTTTTTTGTTAGTTTGTTAACATGAGTAGAGCAGCGGAAGTGATACACTTCATTTATAACTGAGCAGCAAAACTACAAATAACACAAGAGTGGATGATTAAATATATTCTCCTTGTTAGATTGATTTCCCAAAAGAATGTGCACAAACTTCAGTGCAATACCCTCTGTCAGTGTATATGTAGTGTTAAGACAAAAATTTTCCACCTTACTCTGTTATCATTAGATATTGAACACAAAGAAACGTGGTATGTTGATTAATGGAGTATGGAGAAAGTTCACATATGAAATGTTGTAGATGTAGTACACTGCCTGCCAAAGCATCATGTGTATAACTGATTCATCAGCTTTTTCCCTTTTTTTTTTTTATTTTTATTCTTCCAGGCAAAACTAAGCCTGCAGACAGGCAAAAGACAGATCTTTGAGCAGACTTTAGCTCTATGAAATCTAATGGTCCAGGTTAATAGCTTGGTTTATGTTTGTGAAAGGAAATTGAAGCCATTCTTTCACTTGGTTTCGATACAAGCTGCAAAAAGGAAGGTATTATAAACAATGAACAATCCAGTCTCCCAATGCATTGCAATTCCAACTCAGAATTTCAACATGACCTTAAATAAAGCCTACTATTCACTGGTTGTAGAAAACTGTAATGATGCTGGTAAGAAGACATCAAAGACAGTTAAGCCTGCTTTGGTCATAATGAAAGGGAAGTATTGATACAACTTTTCAAAAGCCACATTCTTCAACAGACCTGGCTAAGAACTGACAGCAGCTGGAATTTAATCTGTTTCTCCCTTAGTGAAACAATACTTACAAGATGGGAAGTGTCAAGTGGAAGGGAAGAGCTCTCATTTTCTGAGAACTGCAAAGCTGGCTTTGGCAATTCTTGCAATTTCTGTTCCCCGTTTGCACAGCATCAATCATTTTATCTTATTGGAGGTGACACTGTTTCCCAGACAGTAGAAGTTTGAACTCTTCTGCCTCTTAAAAATAGATCTACCCTTACAATTTGTCATTCTTTTAATTGACTCTTCTCTAAGGGAATCTGTCTAGTGGAATATAAAGGCCAAACCTCATTTTAAGTAAAATGTGTGCATGTGTGTATGTGCGTACACATGCATACAAGGGTTCATCCAATGTAGTAGGCAGACAAGCAAACAATAAAAAAGTCACTACCAACAAACATCTGCAAAGCACATTATGCAAGAACTGCTGTAGCTCTGTCTTGGAATGATAAGCTTTGCTTACATTCAGGGTATTTTGCCTTTGAAATGGCAAGTTGAGCTCAAACTTACTCAGTGTGGTTTAACCCACTTTTTTTTTTTAATCTAAATCAAATTGTGGCCATGAAAAATATTCACTCCTCTCTTTATTGAATCTAGATGCATCTCCCTTGGTCTTTCACATGGATGTTTATTCTGCTTTGGTTTGAAATATGTTAAGAAGAGCTGGCACACAATTATTTGTGTTTCCATTAGCATTAACGAGAAAACTTTGTGTAAATCTCCATACACCTGCATGAAATATATTTCTATATGTGCCTTCTGCAGAAAAGGAAAGAGACCCTAATTATTTTACAGAAGCCAACCCAAAGGGAATTGTAGTTTCTACAAAAGTTTTTTCCATATTAGAGGAAAAAATACTCCAGAAACTCAGCTCAATAGTGTTATAAAAATTTTTGTTACATTCTTTAGTTTAGGTTTATAACCACAAGAGGAAGTGTTCTACCCTTGAGCTTTAGACACCTTTTTATGTAGCTTAAAAAGGAAATTTTTGTTTGTTCTTTGCTCATTGATTTTATAAGACAACAACCCTAAATCAAAAGAAAATGATTGTACATATATACTTGCCAGTATGTTCCCTAAACAGTCACTCATCTCTTTTTATCATAAGCTGGTTTACTATAACTATGGATAATTTGGGACCGTTTCTTTTTAATTTTTCAATTATATTGTTTCTTTTCACAAATCTTAAATTTGTGGCATTTTTGGTTTTATTTCAAAAGACAGATTATCTGCCTGTCTATTAGCCTATTGTGTCTTCTCCTAAATGGGACACTTTTTTTTTTTTCCTGATTATCTTAATGGTTCAAAGAGTATTCCTTTCCTCCTTCCCCTTCCTTATAACATTGAGTGACAACTTTACAAAAATTTCACTCCTTGCACTAAGAAGTGTCCTGTTGCCCACATGAATGCAGAAATTTAAAAAAGGGGTGATGGAGGAAGGAGGGAATGACAAATCCTCGGTTTGGTCATAAATGGCAGGGATTTAGTCACACTTCAGGAGTGACTTGTGTGAAAGAGGCCAGGAAACTCACTGTCCTGGTCCCAGATGGTCCCAGCCCAGTCTGACACAAGTGTGAACAGGCCATTGACTGTCAAAACTTCAGCCTGACATGAACCCTTCTCGTGCCAACTTAGAATTGTTTAAGAAAGAACAGCAACCATGAGAGACTGGGGTCACATGAGAAGATACAAGAGGAGAAATGGGAAAAGGAAGAGGAGACACATGAAAAGGGACAGTGCTGTGGACACAGACGGATACATACTCTTGGAAGGAGGCAACTTCAGGCCAGAAGAGGAACAGCAATGACCCACAGCAGAGTAAGGACACCTCTGAGGACTGCAGCCTATGCAGCCCATGCTGGGCTGGAGAATGAGATTGAACCTGAAGGACAGGGAGGAAAGGTGTTTCTGTTTTTTGTTTAACTGTTTATATCTTTTTTTCTCTATATATAAATTACTAATTAAATATTAATGTTAGTTGGAAATAATTTAAATTAAGTGAAAGTCCATGAGACTGTTTTACCCACAACAACCCTATAGGAACATTAAGAACAAAATCATGGTTGTCATAGCTCCATCAGAAAAAGCTGGCACAAAGCAGAAAAAAGTGACATGAAAGGGAACTGCATTACTCTGAATTCTTCACCTATCTGTCTACCGTTCCATACTGTAAAAAAAGTCAGAAGAACACTGTCCAGAATAACCTGGAAGTTGTTACTGCTGCTGCTCGAGAATGCTTCAACCTCACTGGCCAAAAGGTGTGGCCCATGTATGCAAAGCCGTGTTAGTTCAGACACTCCAGTCATCACTTCTGATAGCATCCAACACTGTGCTGCTGCTGTACTCAGCTATAAGAGTCTATTTTGTCAAGAGAAGAAAATTTTTTTCTGTATGTTTAATAAGGTCTGGAGGAAAGAAATTTTAAGATTCACAGAATAAGACCTTTCTGCTGACCATGAGAAATCCTCTTGCTCCATACATCCCTTTCCAGGCAATTTTTTTTCAAATCTGCGGACATTCCTTACTTCTGCTCCATTTACAGTTCCCTATTCAACTTTTTACTTTTGAACTATAACCAAATGCCTTCATAAACTTAAATCAAAATAAAATAATTTAAATTATTTTCTGTATATTTATGTATTGTATTTATTATCATATAATTTAAAAAGACAAAAATATATTTAAAATATCTAGACATTACATGTGCTAATTAATTTATGCTCGGAAATTGAAAAAAAACAGGACTGCATAAATATAAATATGTAAGTGGTTCTTCAGACCCTCACATCAACCCCTTGGTCTTTCTCTGATTATTCAGAATCTTCCAAGTACTTTTAAAAATTACCTTTAGAAAAGTGAAGACATTTCTAAACATAAATTTTCATTCAGTGCAGCTTGCTTAGGTGTAACTTTTCACATACAGATACTATGAAGGAGAAAATAATAAATGAAGTTTTTGTTGTATATGACAAGTCATCAAGTGTTAGCAAACTCACGCAAGAACTGTCAATGCTAAGCTTTCAGTCCTACACTTAACTAAGTGAATAGCTATTACCTGAAAATTACAAATTTAGCAGGATATAGTAACTGCAGACAGAATACAAAATTGATTATATTGATAAATACAAAATAAACTAGTGATTTTAAAATAGGTACAGGTGAAGATTATCCTGCTTGAATCAAAATTGTAAAAGCAAGAAGGAAAAAAGTCAGGATGTCTGATACTCTATTGAATGACTCCTTCTGTAGATAAGTATTTCCAGCTTGCTGTGTCAAACTATTTTTTTTTCTGTTTACTAGATAACCATAGCAGGAATATTTGAATATGAAAACTTGCTAAGAGCATATGCTGAAAAGATTTTCTTAATCTAGACAGAGTTACAGCTGTGGTTGGAAACAAATCACTAATGAACTGATCTCATCATGGAGACCACTGAGCAGACCAGTCAACTTCCCTGTTCACTCCCACTGCCTGTCCATACCATGTTGTTTCTCCCTTTACAAAAACTTCTTTCAACTCTTCTCATTTCTCCCCACTATTCTCATGACATTCTTGTTCTCAGTTACTTTTTCTCTCCCTCATGAATTCTTTTTGACTGTCTTCACAGTAGCTACTATGTATCTTTGCCTTTTCATTTTAAATGTAAAATTCCTTGAGCAATATCAAGGGGAGAAAACACGTGGGTAGTCTGATATATGAAGATTACTTTATGAAAAGATTTTTCTGTGTAAATTATATGATTAATTCTCAGAAGAATTACTGCATTGCATTCTGCAACATTGCTAAACAAGGATAGTCTTCTGCTCTCTGAAAAAATAAAAAAACTCTTTCATCTTAGGCACTTTTCATTCTTGGTTAATGCCATTTCATTAAAAATCAGTGAAAAGAGCAACTAACATAAAAGAGCAACTTTGCACAGTTGTTAGTTTTCTAGAATGAGAAAGTGATCATCTGAGGATGATGAACTATCATGTGAGATATTTCTATCAGAATTACACCATGCACATCTGGTTATTTTATGTGCATTGTCATGAAGATGGTCACATAAGGACCAAATGACAACATACAGAAAAAATCCCTAGACTGGAAAATTGAATGTTTTCTGCATCTGTGGACAGCTACATATAGCCTGTGGAAGTATTGCTATCTGCAAGTTAAAAATCATTCATTACATAGCTTTAGTGCTTTTTTATCTTATCTTTATTTTTTCAAAATTAACACTGATAAAGGATAGATATACAAGAGAAGAGAGGGGAAAAAACATTAAATTTCAAACATTCGAAAGATTATTTACATTTCGTTTGCAAAAATATTTTAATTCACTTCCTATGACTGCTGAAAATAACTATTAAAACAATTAGAATTTTCAGTTCTTTACAAATTGGAATTCAGAATGGATGATTTCATATCGAATATGAGAGCATCTGATAGCCATGACAACTGCAGAATGTTTTTATAAAATCCTGGCTCACATTTCACAGTGTAGATGATTCCTAGTATAATAGGATAAAAATGACTAATTGTGTTGATTTAGAAATTTCTTCCTTATGAAACTAACAAAAATGACTGAAAAGAAAATAAGTGAGTTATCATTTTAATAAACTGTTATCAATACATTTGTTTCAACAGCACTGTGCCTAGAAATAAACAGCCTACGTATTTTGACTTATTTTTTGTTTTTAAATGGAAAAGTACAAATCTGCCCATCATAGAGAGTAATATAATACTTTTACAACAAGGAAGAAAAGGATTTTTTTGAATGGAGGAATGTATTTTACCTGTCTTTTCTATACAATAAATTCTTTCCCTCCTTCTTGAGTTTCACACTATCTTTTCCACAGAACAAGATTAATGTTAAGCTACTTTTTTGTATAGCAGAATATTCTATTAATAAATTTCAATTTCCAAGTTCAAATTGAGAAAGATACTGTGTTTAAACTCATGGGTATTTAACTCTTATATTAATTTCACTAGTAAAGCATTTTTATATGACTACAAATACCTGACTAAGTGATCTATAAACTGTATGTTGTATATTTACCTTCCATTGAAGTCCTAAGGCACTTTTTATACAAGAGCAGTTAAAAGAGATTTTAAAAATTTAATGCATTTTGAACCTGTGTGGCATTCACATAACTAAAGCACTAGCTGATATTTTATTCATTACAGAACTTAGCTGGAAGTATTGAAAATGTTGGTGGCTATTGAGCGCTTTACAGCAGGCAAACTGATATTACCTGAAGCCTTTCTGATCTGCTCTGCTTTTTAATACTGTGTAAATATCACTTCCCGATCAAATGTTCAGGTTTACTTGGATAAAATGAAAGCGTTGATTCAGTCAGATTTCAGCAGCCTTTTTCTTCCTTGTTACTTTTTTTTTTTCCAGAGACTACGTTATAGTTAGCTTTATGTAAAAAGAGAAAAGTCTTATTTGTCTTGCTCTCAAATGTGGCCCTGGCAGTCTCTTTTCTTACATTATGGGTAACCTTGTTAAGTTATTGGAAGTTACAGTTCCCTCTCACCTAATTTTAGATGGTTCAGGAGGTTTAGAGTGCTTCCTTTTCTTGCCTTTCTCTAGGAGTTTCTCATGAAGCACAAGTTCAAGTTTTTGTCCAATTTTTAAGTATTACAGGAAAAAAGCTCTAAAAGCTGCTAGTCAAGAGGAATATCCTCCATACCCCAAGTTTCTCAAGAAATACATGTCTTATTTAAAGAATAATCACAATGAAATGAAATTACTTTATTATATTTCTAAGAAAAGTATATCCTTCTGAATGTATATGGAATGGGATGACACTTTTTAGTAAGATCAGATCGAGTCTTTTGCAGATAATTTTCACTTATATTTAATGATTATGGAAAACATGTGCCAGTTGTGCCATATTCTGGTAGGTAGACAAAGGCAAAATAAGAAAGAATCAATTTAAATTAACATACTGTATGATCATGTTAAGTCAACAATACGGCATAGGACATAAGCAAGAGGAAAGCATTTTTCTGGATATTTGTCTCGTATCAAACTCCAGTATATCTGCAGGAACAGGAAAAATCTGCCTGTCTTCTTGATGAATTCTTCCTTGAGATTTTACATTAACTGGGAGATAAAACTGATACAGCCTAACCTGTATGTCGATCCTTAAATTATAGAAATATAGAATGGTTTGGGTTGGAAGGAACCTTAAAGATCATACAGTCCAATCCCCCTGTCATGGGCAGAGACGCCTCTCACTAGACCAGGTTGCCCAAAGCCCTGTCCAGTCTGGCCTTGAACACCTCCAAGGAGGGGTCATCAACAACTTCCCTGGGCAACCTGTGTCAGTGCCTCACCACCCTCATGGTAACGAATTTCTTCCTAATATCTAGTCTAAGTCTACTCTCTTCCAGTTTAAAACCATTCCCCCTCGTTCTATCTCTACCTGCCCTTGTAAAAAGTCCCTCCCCAGATTTCCTGTAGGACCCCTTCAGGAACTGGAAGGCTGCAATAAGGTCTCCCTGGAGTCTTCTCTTCTCGAGGCTGAACAGTCTGAACTCTCAGCTGGTCCTTGTAGGGGAGGTGCTCCAGTCCTCCCTATATTATGCATATAATTATGCAATTATATGCATAATTACATCTGTTCCCTGTCACCAAACACACTATTCCCAGGTCTGGAGCTTTACCTTTGTCCTATCATTCTCTGTCCTATGCCTTGGCCTCCTCATGTTGGTTCAGGAGGCGAGCAGAGACATGGGACACTAAAAGGAAGCTCTGAATGTGATGTGCTTCAAAACTCCAGAGCATCCTGGTACAAAAGAGGTACAAGAGAGGTGAGATAAATGTTTATGTGTAAAAATATACCTGCACACACACACACACACACAAGGTAACTGAAATTCAGAACTTTAGAAAGGAAAGGTACCTTGGTTCTGGATACCAATGATTTAAAGATCTTAGCTGTTCTTTCAAACTTGAAAGAATACTTGAACTAATTTTGAATTTTGCTGTACAACAAAGACTTACATTGAAGGTATAGTAATGTTATGGTTTAAGGGTTAACAGCCTGAAAGAGAAGGACAGGTGGTGTCTGTAGGACCCTGTGAGGTCTGAGATCAGTACTGTTCCCTCCCCTTTCCGGCCACAGTCTATAAAAACCCAAGGGGGCCCGAGGTTTTGGCGGGCTTTTCCTGGCTTCCTGGGCTTCTTGCTGTTGTATCTTGGGACAGCTGGACCTAGCTCCACCTGCTCGGCAGCATCCACCACCATCCACTTACCGCCACCACTGCAGTCCCTGGTGACGAGTCACAGCAGTCGCAGCGGCCACGAGGCACTGCTCAGACACTTCCACTCGGGACTACTGGGATCGGGTTCTGTATATAGTAAATATACATATGTATGTAAATATCCTTTGTCCCTTATTAATTCCCTTTTTCCTTTCCCCTGTTGTTTTTTTCATTAAACTTGTTATAGTCTTAACTTCCAACCTTGTGTGAAGCATCTTTTTCTCTGTTCCATTTTTTTTAATCCTCCCCTGGGAGGGTAGAGGACAATAGAGAGAAAATCCTGCTTTCTGACCCTTAAACAGAGACAAGTAAAGAGTACACCTCTCCACCTACTAGTTTAATCTCTCACATCTTTAATTTTCTCCTTATCAAATAAAATTACTGTCTCTACAACTTTTATTTTTAAAATAGCATAAAATACAGACTGGTATCACAAGCATGTCACCCATAGTTATATGTCACTCAGTCAAAATATATTGTATACATAGCTAGATATTTTCTACCTGAAGTTATTAGTGAAAGGACAAAAACAAAGAATTCTTTCAGAAGTGGCATAAAGCAAATAATCACACTTAACCAAAGCTTTTATCCAATATTATTAAGCTCCAATTACTTCTGTTTTGAATAAGTTGATAGGTCAAAATTTCCCAGATGTTGAAAGATGGAGAAGTGCTATTCAGTGTGTGTATAATATATGTGTCTGTCTCCTGATATGTATAAACTTATTGCATGTTTTTCCAAATTCCTTTGTGCCATTATGAATAATTTTATTATTTCTAGCTGAAGGAAGAAGTAAAGGCCAATAATAATGAGTGCTGAGCTTGTGAAACTAAAAACTAGTAGGTTGTGCAGTTCTCAGCCTGTTACAGTATTTGTTCTCAAAAGTTTGTCAGACATCCTTAACCACTTTTACCAGATTTTCCAATTGATAATATTCTTAATTTCTCCAAGATGTGCTGATAGATTGCACATCAGTTCTCAGATATTCATGATTTGTGACAACCACCTGTCTGAGTGTTGATTTTGGCCTGTTACATTTTTGTCCCTTTTAGGCAAGTAGAAACTAGCAAGAGCAATTTCCATGAGGGAAAGTGAAAAGTTAATAATACAATTCAATCTGTATGTGTTTTGATGCTCACATATCTATGCCCTGCAGCATAGATATATGCTTTTGATGCAATACATATCAAGTTGAAGGATTATATTTAATTGTATAATGCACAGTTTTGCAAGTGTTTTGAGTTTTATTTTGACACATTTTAGGAATCAGAATTAAAAAGAAATAATTGGTCACAGATCATATACATACAAATACCATGCAAGAACTATAAATAGTACAGAAGGTTTTTTTTGCAGCTCAGTTCTGCATCAGAAAGGTACTTATATTTTATACAAAACAGAACAAAAATTAAATGCACATATCCAGTTTTTAAAAGCAATGATGACTAACTATCAGGTTTTAGGATGCAGAAATGCTTGTGTTTGTATTGCTTCAGACTGAAGACTTCTACCAGTCACTTCTACAATATCTGCCCTTCAGAAATAACTTTGAATTTTCCTTTCTTCATTTGCTATCCATAAGCACTAACATTTTCCTTTTTAAAAAAAGAGTTTTTAGTTTTCCACAACTTTGAGACCTTTTGTGGGGATTTCTTTCTCATAAAAAAATATAAAAAACCATTCAGAACAGGTTTATAAGTGCATCATTAAGTCAGTTGGCCTTTATGATTTTTACTTTCCCCTATCCTGATACTATGCCCTCAGTTTTGGCTATTGTGTTTTGACACCAGACTGCTCTAAGATGAGTAGGTGGAACAATTACATATTTGTTCCTGGTTTTTATATTTCTTTTCTTTCTTTGGTAAATTCCTTTATCAAAAGAAAGTATGAAATCAAGGATGATTAAACATTACCCTACAGAAAGGAAGCCATGTATTTGAAAAGTGTTGAAGTGCTAGCTGAGTATCTAGTTTTATAGTCAGTATGTATTTAGGAAAGCAGTGGCAGTCACTGGAGTAGAAAAGTAATTCAATTGTAAAGCAAGAATCAGAAATTAAAATAAATAAATAATATGTATTTTATTTAAGTAAAGAAGGAATGCAGGAGAATAATAAATACATATTAAAAAAAAATAAACATAAGGACTGCTACTTGTTACCTATTTACTTTCAAAGCAGAACAAAATAGCCTGTAGGTAGCTGTGTAGAAGTTACATCAGAATAAAGAGCAGGAAGTGGAAATTGCCATTATCACATTTCTAGCTGTATCTTCATCCTCCTCTGTCCCTCTCCAGATATACCAACACTGTATGTAGAAGTAGCAGTCAGGTATACACTACTCTTGTGGCTTGGGTACACCAAAGTGACTTAATGCTCTGTTTGATATATTTTGCATGTCTCCAGAGTACATATAGATAATATGCCCTCACAGCCTCCATGAACTCTCATCTTGCATGTGGGTTTCAGTGTGAAGTGAATCTTTGCAAATATGCACACAAGCTCAGCATGAAGTGTGATGGAGTTGGACTCCATAGCAGGATTGGGGGTCTCCTTGTATCACAACACGTGTCCTCAGCGTGCAAGACAGGCCTAATATCAGGATTCATGCACTCAGGTAGGCTTAATGAATTTGCTTATGCTTGGCTCTGATTAAATTATTCCCTTCAAACATATTACATATGCAGGAAAATCCTTTATTATGTGACTTGGTTCTTAGTACAGTTCATTGTCACTGTTGAAGACCCTGTGACAACACAAACACAACTTCTCTCTAGGAATCTTTACCTATTTCATATAAGGACTGCATCCTTACCTTATTTTTTTTCTGATTGAGGTTTATTTTTCTAATTTCTTCTTTTAGATGTAGCCAGAAGAGTGCAGAATTGTTCCCTTTAAAACAAGTAGCATCTAGAGTAAGAAGATCAGTGGAAAGAGTAGATTTGGTGGGTGGAACATTAACAGTAAAGTCAGGATAACTCTTTAACGTGCACTATCTTGGACTGCTTGCATTTACGGGTACCATATTTAACTAGAAAATTCTGCACATTTTCAAAATGTCTAGATGCATAACCATATTTTCTTAGCAATAAGGTATTTTATGAGTTTCTCCTAAAAAGTTTTCATGTTCTTACTGAGAAGCCTAATCTGATTTCCGTTACACTGCAGGACACATTGCCTGTCATCCAGTATCAAGGAAGTTACTAAAAGCTTATACCTTATATAATATACTGATTTACAACAGTATTTATCCCATCTTCTCCAGATGTAAATTTCTGCATGGCTTTTGGCTTTGAAAGTATCCTATGTATAATATATATGGACACACCTTGTCCCTAAACTTACACTGGAGTGAAATGTATCGGTGTATGTCTCTCAGAATTTGTTTAATCTCAAATAGTCAGTTTGGAGCTGAATTTTCCACTGCTGCCATTACTTCCACTTTCTAAATCTTAAAAGCAACAGAGTGATTTGCACAATCATTCCACTGGATCAGACGCTAGATTGATTCAAATAATCTAAGTAGCTAGCTTTTCTAATCCTAGCACTGAAAAATAGCTAAGAAAAAGCTCACACGGTATCTTTTATTTTTTTTTCTAAAACTTTCACCTGCCAGACAGAGAATATGGTTTTAGACACATGCAGTAAATGGAGTATAACCTAGACAGAACAGATGCATCGGCTTTTCCATAATGATAGTTCGTGTGTCACATGACAACATTCAAATGAAACACATACCTATAAATAGACCAAAAAATTGTTGCCTGGAACAACCTGCTCTTGTTAGATATGTCTTTTACTTGGATGCTTCTTTACTTCACTTCCTAAGTAGTAAATGACTATCTTCTTTTCATAAAATTACCGAGATAGGTCGATAATATGAAATGTTTTTCTGACGTAAGTGTTTCCTCTTCAAGTAAAACAGGCATTCTCGAATTAATCTTCAGCAGACATGACACTTCAGTTACTCACTGTTCTTCTAAGGCTGTGGGTGTGACTGAATAGTCAGTCTTTAACAGCAAAGTGTTTTCATCCAAGCCACTTGAACTGGATACAATATCATAGATCTCTAGAAGACATTTTTTTTTCTGCATTTTTGAGCATCTAGAAACCCAAGCTAGTTTCGGTAGCTGCCTTGCCTGATATTTTAACAAAGAATCTTAAGAACTCTTTTAAGTTCTTACAAAAACTTGTCAATATTTTATTAAGTATATATAATCTATTATAAAAATACTCTGTGGTTTTGGAGGTTTCAAAAACCTATGGGTATGGGAAGAGTGTGACATTACAGAGCCAAAAACTTTCCATAAGGATGTATAAAGAAGAGTGTCTATACCCCCTGGAAGAATGATTCAAAGTGAACTCGCAGCTGTAGTTCTGAGTTATAGCTGTGAAGTCCATAACATCTTTAGGAATAATCCTAGAATATTCAGTCACAAGATAATAAAGCATGGGTAACTGAAAGAAAAAACAAACAAACAAACAACATACAAACAAACAAACAAAACCCCCACCAAAACCAAAATAATTTAATAGAGAGAAATAAGTTCAAAGGAACAATTTTCACCTATATTTGTAATGTTCAATATTTATTTTCTCTTTGTTCTTTTTTTTACAGATTTTTTTTACTTTTCTCTGCTTCCAAACACCTTGTCCTTTCTGTTAGCAAGTGTTTACTCTCATCTCTTCCTTTAAACATCACTCCCATCCATTTTGAGGGCTTCCTTGCTTTTTCTGTCTTCTTTTGACTTTCCTTTTCTGTTTCCTTTTCTTTCTTTCTCTGCTAAATCTTTAGCCAACCACCTTACAAGCTACCCAACTGTGCATATTCCTCACTTTGAATTCATTGTAGCTGGAATACTTCCCAGAACCAGTGGGTGTATAGATCTGTTTATTGAAAGGAAAGGAGTGAATGAGCTCAGTATGTTTTAGAAGAAATGCCAGTTCTTTTTTTCAGTATATCACTGTCCTGTATCAGAGACAATAAGAATCAGCTTTCCTTAGCAAATGGGAAACCATAGGGTTACTGAGATTTCCAACATGAAAATAAAGTGTGTAACTGATCTTTCTTTCATTTTTAGCTAATAATTACATATTTTAGCACATCACAGAAACTTGTGATCAACTTACTGTGTGTATGAGATTGCTCATAACTTCTTGCTTGACTGTTTGTTGCCTGAAATGTACTCATTGACATCTCTCATTTTATGTTTTAAAATAGTGAACTTGCCAATAAAAGTCAAAATCTGCTTGTGAGTGTTTAAAGACCAAAAATCTGTGGATTTTGCCTTTCACTCAATTGTGTATTAGCAAAATATTTCCTTAAGAGTTTGTTCTGCTCAAACCTGAACTTCTGTTCTCCCACACATTTGGTCTGCCCATGCAAGTAACAATTACACTGAGGAAGGGAGTCTGTCTGCTTTCTGTGACATTATCTAGGGGATAAGGGCAGCCATCAAATACACTCATTTATCCAAATAATGGAGACATTTGCAATTCTCCTTGTAAATTATGATAAAGTAGACGCTGACAGAGCAGCATGGGAAAGGATCTCTTATCATTTATGTGATATTTTAAAGGTAGTATCAAGCTTGATCAGCAATTCCAGTTCCTGCTAGTGAATTCAATTTTTAAGTAATGTTTTTTGTTTCTTAAAATAGATTATTTCCTTTATTCTAGGAAAAAATGGGCTCTTTCCTCTTTAGCTGGTAAGCAATTAAAACTAAGATAAAACAGTTAATGTGGTTTTTGCATTTACTTGGAAAATTGCAAAACAGAATACTTTGCTTGCAATCTATCCCTTGTGTGTTTCTGCATGCATATCTGTTGGATTATCCTTTGCTATTCTTTTTGTGTTAATGTGTGCAAATTGTGGTTATGTCTACATTTTTTATGTGAAAACTATTGCAATATAACTTCATGATAAGAGATAGCTACAGATTTCAAGCATTTGCAGCAAGCTTTTTCTCCTAAGAATCACATTATTGCAAAGAGATAGTAGGTATGCTATGAATTACTAAGATAAGCAGTCTAAACTCATTAAGACAAGCGACACAATTACGGAAATAATGTTTGCTTTAAGTAAATGAAGCTATCATTAAATAATCTTGGCTGTTAGCACAGTAAAACCTTCCACTTATTACTTTTGAAAAATTAGTCTGGGGGCAAGGTTGTTCAAAGTTATTCATATTCAACTCTGCAGAACCACTATCTGAGTAAACAGACATAGTAAAAACCGGTTCATTTGATAAATATTAACCCAACAGTTAAATACATCCACTTTATAATTTTCCAGTGTATAAATCATAGAATCAGAGAATCATAGAATGGTTTGGGTTGGAAGGGACGTTAAAGATCAGCTAGTTCAACCCCCTTGCCATGGGGGTTGCCAGTACATAGAAGAAGTGGTTAATTGTGATACTTTCTTAATTGCTATTACATACACACACAGATATTTAGAGGAAAAGGTTATGAATTTCTATAACAAGAGATGGATAAATTACTGGGGTTCTTTGTTTCTAAGATTATTTCAAGTTCAGGTTCAGCTGAAAATAAAGCCTTTCTGGATTAGATCAAGAAACATTCAGTAACTCGCTGAGTTAATGACCACCATTTTTTATCTGGTTCACACTGACTGAAAGAAGTACATTTGGGACACTAGTAATGGTTGATGTTATGTCAAGAACATTTCTGCAACTAACATTTAGATAAGAAATTTAGATTCACTCATTTTATCATTTGAGAAAGTGGTGATAACTGAAAGCAGGTATCACAAGCCATATATTTAGAGACTGCTGTGTTATCATAACACTGAAGCTCAAATAAAGGAGTGAGCATTTAAAGGATTGGAGTGTATCTCAAGTGTATGTTACAACAACATTACAACAATAGTATTTTTAGTACATAAGAGCATCATAAATCACATACTGAATAAGAAAAAATAAGTGAAAAAGGAAATTGCATAACTGATAAAAACAAAAGAAAATTGAATACTTGTGGCTCACATCAACATGAGAACTAAAGTCACAGTTTTGCAGTAGGACTAGAATTAAATGCTTATGGCAATGGTTTTATACTATGTTTTACTGACAGTACTACAATTTTCTAAAATTCTTCAGTTTCACTAACATTGCATAATTCAAGATTACCTCCTTCATATTGAATCTTTGCAGTGAGAAAACCTGAAAATGCCAATTCAACATTCCCTGGAGTTGCTGGCATGAACAAGATAACTGGAGCCAATTGGTACAGCTCATACCTTGATATTTTTTAATCTTTCAGTGCTTCAATATAGTTTTTATCTCTTTACAACAGCAACCCTTGCAAATGAATATATAAATAGTCTATTTTTCTTTGGCTGAATGTCAGAAAGAGATGAGTACTATTTTAGACAAGTTTTTTGAGCTGAGAAGAATTAAAATTTGTTTGTTTTCTCTATCGGTAAGAATTAGAATAATTCCGTTCTGTACTATATCATGATTGACCATTTTCCATTTGACATTTCATGTTGACATCCTCACTTAAGTTTGCTAATTTTTCAGAATAGCAGCTAAAGTTAATATCTCACCAACTTACTTCCTAATTTATATTCCACAATTTTTGACACTTTGCACTCAAATTCTCTCAGCCCTGGTGTCGATTTTGAATTTTCCAAATGACACTTCAGCCTGCTAGAAGTCCTCAGTAGAAGATCTCTGATACTAAAACATTTTGAAATTGCCAATTTGTCAGGCTTCTGAGCAGCTGTTAGTTGCCATCAGCTGTCAGAACCTATATCAATTTATATTCGCTCACCTGAAGATCTTGCCATGGTCTTGGCAAGCATTCTACACTTCTAAAATCTGTTCCAGTAGGCTGTAAATTTAATGTAATCTACTAGATGAATCTATCATAATTTCCTACTATTTATTTCTATGTAATTCTCACATATAATATAATATACTTATTGCTAAGCAAGAAACTGTCCATTGTTTCACTGTGTTATTTGCTACTATCTTCAAAGTCATCAAGAAGAATTGAACTGGATTCAGAAGGAATATCTTCTCTCTCTTTCAGTTTTTTCATTATGTAATTTTATTTTCTACCTCATAGGTCTTTCTGGATTTTCCCTTTCGCTATGTAGTAAATCATTTGGGCCTTTGATGGCCTTTAGCTTCAGTAGCAAATCATTCTATTTTCACAAAGGCTCTTCCATTGCTTGTTTTACAGAGTACAGATGAATGTAATGAATATAATCTTTTAAAACTCAACAAATGTTTCAAACACTTGGACATATGTTATTCTCATTGCAGTAGTCTTCAGAATAATTTACCATAAGCAATGAACTAGGTATTTATTTTGAGTATCAATGTATCATGCTGGTCACAGATTTTACTCTCAGAAAATGAGTCTGTTTCCTTCAGAGTCCATATCATACTGTGTATGTTAGCTTCAGTTTTAGCAATGCAGAGCTGATTCAGATGCAGATTGAGACACCTAGGTTTATGTATTTGTAACGTTACCATTTCTGTACCAAGACAGGGCTTGAGCCAGTTGTCCACACATTTCTAGAACTGACTCAGCTGTCCTATTCTGTCCTGGCTTTCAACTGTACTCCAGAAAATGTCCTATAAAAATCACAAATATTACTATACTTCTGTGTTCAAAATTTTGAAATCTGTAGTTATTGTCTCAGGGTTTGTGCCACCTATCAGTCCTGAAATTCTTTCTCTACTGTTAAGGTGAGCGTCCTCTCACTACATGTCACAAAGTCCTACTTGAGGATTTGGAAATCTGACTATCTATAGTTTGGTTGAACTCTCCTAACAGTAAAAAGGGAAAAAGAAATTTCTGCTCATGTAGATGGGTTTTTTCTTTGTCATTCATTAAATTTTTCTTCTCTCTTTGAAAACATAGGAGCTTTGAGGGAGTAATTCCTCTATATATCTACCTGTCTAGGTGAAATGACTGCTTTTACTTCCTACTGTACCACGTTCACCTGACAGGTTAACTCATTTTTGTGTACGCAAGTTTGAAATACCTCCTTATGAAGCATGATTGTAGTCTCAGTTTTGGAATGCAGTAAAGATCTGTAAAAAGAAACAGGATTTATGAAGATTTAAAATGAACAAATTATTTTACTATGAAGCATGTGATTGTTAAAACACATACTGGTCTACTGACACAATCTTGACACTACATACTAGTATTTTGAAAAGTATTTCTAAGCCTAGCCTTTTTATTTCTCTTTTGCATCACTGAGTCTCTATTAAACGTACATAATAGGCCCTCTTTTTGGATCTAGAAAATCCTGCTCATTCTCAGCTTGATTGCTGTAGTCTCAGTAATAATTCTACATATACAAATTACATTAAATGGTTTTAACTTCAAAATTTCATTATAAAAATGCAGGCATCAATAATTGTTTCTAGATAATTTACAACTTCCTGTACTTGTTCATCCCATCAGATCAGGAAGCTGACAAAAAGCAACATAAACAATGACAGTAAAACTAACTAGTGGGCTTGGATATGTCAACTCTTTACCTTAAGAAACTGAGTACCAACAACAGTTGTATTTGTTATTGTCTGGTGTCAGTGTTGCTTCATAGATGCATTGCATAGGGCTGCAACAAATGCATGACACACACCATTTAATGTATCTCAATATGCCACACCTTCAATCAGTCTAACTGCAGATTAAATTAGTAATGAATTATTGTGCTCTTCTTGTTTACTTAGTCATCAGCCATACTGATAGGTAAGGAATGTGGAAAGTCATTAAAATTTAACACAAATTATCATAATTCAGAACCAACCATGCAAAAATATCTGCAATGCTTTTAAATAGAAGAATCTCTTATGACAGGAAGTAAATACTCCAAGATACAGTAGTTAGTCTTGTTTATATACTAGTCACAACTTCTTGAGGACTGGAAGGACAACCTACGAAAGTCTAAGTTGCAAATTAACTTCTCTGTCATGTAGGTCTATACAAAGTCTCAACACTGAGAAGCTGCTTTCTCTAAAGCTGCAAGCTGTCTCCAGATAGTCTCCATCAGGACTGATTATTTAATGTGCAGTAGTCTCTTCTTATCTATATGTATGTTGATCACCCATTAATATTTTACTAGTGAAAATGCCTTTTGAGCAGAGTACAAGTTGCTACAGAAAAATACTTGAAATAATAAAACAATGAACTAAAAATAGTTAAAAATAAACATAGGCTGTAAAAATATCTTTAAAAGGAATTTTTTATTGTACCATAAAAGTTTTTAGGCAAACAGGTGTTTGAAATCAGTGAGTGGATTTGGTTTTAACTTTAGTGATAATGTAGATTCAACAATTTATTTTTTTATTAATAGTACTTGAACTTCAATGAAAGGAAGAAGCAGAAGGATAATAATCATAGTAAGGGTTAGAGGAGAGTGGTTCAGATCTATATGAGAGTAAGCACTTAAGGTGGCAAATTAGAATCAGGAAGGTGGTACAAGGGTTTGAAAAACATTGGGTAGAGGTTATAGATCAGCAAAAGAATAAACTGGACAGCTGTAGTATTATTGCATTGACCAAATGCAATGAATTAATGAAGCTAGTTGCAGACCCTTTTCTATGCTTCTCACATAGACTCACTTCATAGGTTATCTTTGTTTATAATAATAAAGCATTACCAATCCTAAGCATTAATAAATCATGACCTCAGTATCATAAGGTGTGTTTTTCTAAGTGCTGTATTAAAGGCAGTTGTCTTTTTGATGTTAATCTTTCAAGTGCCATATTTTCAAGGAACCTCAGCAGCAATGTGGAGTAGAAATGCATTTATTTTTAATGAAAGTGGAGTCTGATGTAGTCATGTGACTTTAGAAGCTGGATCTAATAGAAAAACATCATATCATGAAGCTAACAAAAAGATTGTGAGAGTTTAAATAGTACATTTGTTTGTTTTGTTTCCAAAAGCATTAATAAAAATGACTGTTAATCAAAATAAATGATAAATCTGCCTGCATTGACTTATTGGACCCACAGGATACCCAGGCTGAGCCATTTGAAGTTCAGTTAAAGGAATCCTCTGGGGAAATACTGCTTTAGAACTGCTTTAGAGTCTTTAACTTCAGAATAATACTGGATCTTACTCTGGACCTGAGTATCAGTGTAAGATACATTAACTTTCTTCTAGCTTCTTTATGCTTTCTTATAATTCCCAATATCATGAAATACAGGGAATTTCTGCTGTGAGTGCACTTAGTGAAATTCATGCTCTATGTTAATTTCTAGAGCTCTTACTAAGTTACTCTTCCGAAGCTACCAGGATCAGAAAAGAAAAAGAAACTGAGAAAATTAACAATTTACTTGATGATCTACCTGATTCAGTTCTGCTATTTAACAGTTGCAATTGTGAAGATTTTACCTTTACCAAAAACTGTGTGTTTTGTCTTAGTTAAAAAAGAGACATAAATCTGCTGTAACAACACAAGAACAAACCTTTTGCTGTTTAACTTACAGCTGGCAAGAATTTCCGTTCCATTACTGTGAAGAAGAGAGTATAAAACCTCAAGATGTGCTGCCAGTATGTTCTACAGGAAAAAAAAAAAAACAAAAGAGAGAAATAAGATTTATGAAGACTATGTAATTGGGCAATTACACTGTATTGTGGTGCCAGAATATTTGGAATTAAAAGTATTATTGCTATTACTATTATTATTTATTTTTTTGAGAGTCCTTAGTATGTGTTTTTAATGCTGTAATGGAAGCAGACACTACCAGCTCTCAATAACTCAGATGTACTGGACAGACTCAAATTTGCCTCAGATCACTCATGCCCCAGGAAGAATTAAGGAAAGTGCATTGTTTTTTGAAAGCATCCCAGTGCTGTTCTTAAGGAACAAATGCTCAGCCTCATGTATAGTGACCAGCCCATGAAAAAGGAGCTTAAGAGCAGATTAAACTATGGTTATGTGCCTAGTTTGAGGAGTCCTCCAGCTTGAAGAGTGGTGCTTCTCACTGGTCTTTAAACCTTTAGGTTTCTGCTTATCTGCTAACCCCATGCTGTACACTTCTAGTAGACAACATGCTTCTAAAACTATGCACATATGGTCATTATTTCCTATGCCCTATAGACAATATCAGCTCCTGTCAGCATCAACATCCCAGCTCTGAGGTTTTCTCAGGTTGTCTGAGTACAGGCAACAGGAAAGAGAGACTTGAACACACAGCAACTAAGCATTGCTTTAAAGAGAAAGAAAAAAAAAGCAAGCATTCTGAATTATGCACTGTATTTTCTGGAGCACAGATGTCAGATGATTTCCTTGTGATTTCCTTGCAGATAGCTAGTACCTGCTTTATAACACATGCAAAACCTCTCCAAGTCCTCAGAATACAGTTTAATAAAAACTATTAAGGTGCTGCTTAATCTCTGTGCCAAACCTTTGTATGGGAAGGAGTTTCACCATGGAAAGGAAAGTACTGCCTGTTGCTTATTTTCAGCCCCATGCTGCACCAGGACTCCAGAATGACATTGTAATAATCTAGATGTGAACTAGCAAAACAACAAATGGCTGACTAGAAAAAAATTATCATAAAAACATGTGGAGTAGAATTAAAGCAAAGGAAAGAGAAGTTCTCTATCTCTGTTGCATCATAAATATCCAATAAGAGAAACCCAACAAAAAAGTAAACTCAAAACCCCACATTTATTGAAGAATGAAACATGATTAAAACAAATGTCAGGCAAAATTGCACAAGCATGGAGGATTTCTTTTTCATTTATTTATAATTATGATTTATCATTATTTATGATATTTCTTCAAAACATTTTGCTATTATCCACCTGTGCTACTCCTTCAAACAAAAATCTTAACATGTGTCTTAACAGATGTCTTAACATCCAGCTTTCAAATCCACCTGCAGTTTTCCAGGAATCTCAAGCCATACACCAAATGTAAATAACTTTCTTTATTTTCAAATACACAGTTTTTCCTTCTTTCTATTCTTCATGCACCAGAAATAATTAAAAACTTCATTAGACATAGGTCTTATCCTTTATTAAATTTAACTTATTAAATTATTGAAAGTTTATTACATTGCAACTTGCCTGCTTTATTTCCTACTTTGTACTATTTTGTAATTATCTGGTGACACAACCACAGATGTGTGTAGACCGAATACCACATCCAACTATTTAACTTTAAAAGTTTTATATTCTCAATAATAGCTTGAAAGTTCAAGTCTTAACATTCTCGTTTTGAAAATATATACTTGCAGTGTAATTTGTTACAGGAAAAAAAAAACATGCTGAAGCTCTCCTACTTAACTCTGATGTCTTTTTCACAGTATTAATGCAACCTTTAAGGAATTGAAGGTGTGAAATCTATGTTGTTGTGATTTATTTACGATGTACAACTTTGTATTTTTGTCCCTTTTTTAGCTTTCATTAGTAGATTAACAGGTGAATTTTAATATGCAGTTCTAAATACCTCAAAATTTTGTGAAAGAAAAAGAAGCCAGACAGAGTTAGTAACAACACTCATAGTTCAAACATACAATGAAAAATCCTGTTTCATGTAACAGGTGTCTTATAAACTTTTCTCAGAAGCTGCTGAGATTTTGGGAGAATTTGATCCCACATCTGTTTTTGTATTCCAATAAATGCTTTTAGTCCTTCAGAATTTTTTTTTCCCCATTTGTTTTTCATACATAGTATTGAGCATTTTTCTAGATTTGAGATCTACAGATCTGAATTAAGCTTTCTTCTTGTGCTTGATCCTGCAGAGAAATAAATTTAATGCAAACTGACACTGATGTTTTAAACACATGATGGGTCACACAAAACATGGTGTTCTGGGAGAAACCAAAGCTACTTATTCAAGGACAGACATCTTCCCCAAGGAGAATTAATAACAGTACTAGTCAATAAAAGTATTTTATTTGCTTTCAGATTTTATGCAGAATTAAATCTCTGTTACAGATCCCTTTAAAGCCCAGTATGATTCAGTACTAAAAGTATTCTGTAACAAGTTTCCTATCCATTTTAAAATGAAACATGGTTAGAGCAGAGTATCAAGGATCCACAATGATTCAAGTATATTTTTCTGAAGTAACAGTTAAAACTGGATGTCTCCGTTTAAGGGTCAGAGAGCAGGATTTTCTCTCTATTGTCCGCTACCCTCCCAGGAGGAAGATTAAATAAAAAAAGGGAACAGAGAAAAAAATGCTTTGCACAAGGTTGGAAGTTAAGACTGCAACAAGTTTAATGAAAAAGAGCAGGAGAAAGAAAAAGGGAATTAATAATGGACAAAGGATAAATAACTATATACAAAACCCGATCCCAGTAGTCCTGAGTGGAAGTGTCCGAGCAGGGCCTCGTAGCCAGTGTGACCACTGTGACTCGTCACCAAGGACTGCAGTGGTGGCGGGAAAACGGGTGGTGGTGGATGCTGCTGATCACGTGGAGCTAGGTCCAGCCGTCCCAAGATACAACTGCAAGCAGCCCAGGAAACCAGGAAAAGCCCTCCAAAACCTCGGGCCTCCTCGGTTTTTTATAGACTGTGTCTGGAAAGGGGAGGGAACAGTACTGATCTCGGACCCCCCAGGGTCCTACAGACACCACCTGTCCTTCCCTTTCAGGCTGGTAACCCTTAAACCATAACAGAGGACTGAATCATATGTTTCAATTACCTAGTAGCCTTGAATAGGCTAGTTGTCTCAGGTTTAGGTGAATAACATCTACTAATCGATGTAAATTCACGTTCTATCCATCACCACTCAGAAGTACTGAGCATGAATAAATCCTGTTCATTGTACTTTTCTAAGGACATAAAATCATAGAATCATAGAATGGTTAGAGTTGGAAGAGACCTTAAAGATCATCTAGTTCAACCCCCCTGTCATGGCCATGGCCACCTCCCACCAGAACAGGTTGCTAAAAGCCTCATCCAACCTGGCCTTGAACACTTCCAGGGAGGGGTCATCCACAACTTCTCTGGGCAACGTGTTCCAGTATCTCACCACACTCGCAGTGAAGAATCTCATCTTAATATCCAACCTAAATCTACCCTCTTCCAGCTTGAAGCCATTACCCCTTGTCCTATTGCTACCTGTCCTTGCAAAAAGTCCCTCTCCAGCTTTCCTGTAGGTCCCTTTCACGTATTGGAAGGCTGGTATATGGTCTCCCCAGAGCCTTCTTTTCTCCAGGCTGAACAGCCCCAACTCTGTCAACCTCTCTTCATAGTGCTTTCACTGTGCTGTGCTTTTGGGTGCCATCTCTGAGCCAAAATTCATTAAATATCGTTATTTTAGAAGCAAGAACACAGACTTAGGAGGTACCTGAAACAGGTTATTTATAAGCAGGAGTCAACATAGTGAAAATGCTGTCCTCTGGTGATTCACTTGTTTCTTGCTTCAAGGGGGGACAAGATGAACCCTTTGTAATGAAATCTACCTCCAGCCTTGCCTGGAATCAGCAAAAGCATGATAGGGCAAATAGCAGCCAGTACCTCCTACTTTGATGCAGTAGTCCTTCACTGTTTCTGTACTTTTATATTAAATTCTTAAAATTGTATTTAAAATTCCAGTGTATCAGATGAATTTTAAACTAAGAAGACATGAAAAACAAGCTAATGTTTGCCCGAGTCATTGAATTTGTGTTAGAAGTGTTCTAAATACAAACCAATGGATTTAACAAAGTCAAGATTCTTGAAAATAGTTAAATTTTAACTAAGATATGTTTGCATCATTGAGAAATAATCATTACTCTGATTGTTTACACCAAAAATCTGATTTGAAGGTAGACTTCAGAAAAATGGTCCATATATTATGAAACAGTTAATATAGCTTAAACTATGCATTTTTAACCCTCATCAACAAGACATCAGTTCAAAATGGCTTGTAGATGGATTTATGTGCAGGTTATTATAGATTTATGGAACCAGAAAAAGTCACAAGACTGATATCTAATTTTATTTTCCCATCTATAACACTGAAGTACTGATACATATTTTTGTAAAAAATTAGATATGCTGATGGGAAATATTATATAAATATATACTGTAGTTCAGTTGAGGGCTTTTATAAATGCTTTTCTCATGCAAACCTAATACTGAGAAGAGTCAGGAAAAAACCCCAACAAAAACAACAAAACCCAAAACCCCCCCAAACTGCAGTCCAATTACAGGCAAATCTGAAGTATGGTCTGGTAGCATAGCCCTTTGAGCAGAAGGAACTTAAAAACTAAAGCCTTATGTGGCCCAGTTACAGAGGAAAAGAAGAACTTCTCAGCCCTTATGTGCAGATTTAGGAACACATATTAGAAATCATTAGTGAAAATTTACAGAAGTGCAGAGAAAAGCCTGGACAATATAGATGTATGAGATCAGACTGTGTGTGCATTTTACTTAGCATCTAATCAACCTGTGGCTACATTCCTAAAACTTTCAGAAAGTGGGACCTAGAAAGTAGACCATGTTGCACCTTATTTCTTTAAACTTACTATGAAATAATAGTTTGATCAGTAACATTATATCTTCACACTGAATCCTAATATTAAAGTTACTATTCAGTGATTTAAGTCTAGTGGTGAGGTGTTTTTTTGTCTGATATTTTTTTAATTTAAAAGAGGCACAAGGATAATTTATATATTTAATATTTTGAATGACTTGAATTGGTTAAGTCTGGCTATCGAGGAAAAAATGTGGGAAGGTGAAGTGCAAAAAATTGCCATTTTTCACAGCTTTAAAATGTTGGCTCTGTTGTCTGGCATAATTAAGTCAACAGTCTGCTAGTCTGCTTGCAGGCACTTAGACAACTTTTCTCACTGCCACCAGTAAATTAATAGGACTGTGCTTTTCCCAAGGTGCACTGTATGCAGAACAAGAATTTTCTTGCCCCTTGGTCTGCTGATGGTGAAGTTGTGATAGGCTGTAATGCTCAGTGGGTAGGAGCTGTCAGGTCATTTGCTCTATTATAGTTGGACCATTCACACTATTATAGTTAGACGCGATAACACTTACACCCTTTACCATCAGGGGTTTATTTTATCCCAACTGTCAGCATTGTCTCTATGGTAATAGACAACAGCTGTGAAGTTATTTTTTCGCCACAAAACAAGAAGAGAAGGAAGTCTCTTTAGGCATTTGCAAGTTACTGAAAATGTTATAGCTCCTAGGTATTCATCAGGTTCCTATACAGGCTCATAAAACTTAATAAAATTCTTTATTTCAGTTTAGGTTTATACAGCTTTTCAACCCTGGAGCTTTTCTCCTTTTTTTTTTGTCAGCTTTGGGTTTAAATTAACACGAGTACTACTAGATTTCATCTGCTTTTTTTTTTTTGCCTTTTTTTTTTAAACTCTAAGTCATACAATCACTGATGTTTGTGATCAGTTCACTGGAAAACTATAGAGAATTTAAATTCTGTTTTCTTGGAAATGCAACAGTAGCTGCAGAAGTCCATAGGTCCTGGCCTTACCCTGCACTAGAAAAAACAATCTTCTGTAATTAAAGTCACTGGGGTCAGGATTAGTATTTTTGTTGTCCAAAGCTTTATTGTACTGAAGTAAACAAATCCTTAGTAGAGATGGGTCAAGTAGAAGATAAAGACTGCCTACCTAGAAAAAAATCTATCAGAAAAATTGCAGGGTGTCCAGTTTGTACTAGAAGCAGTACTACTGAACTGGATAAAAGTCTTTGACTAGCTACTCATGGTAAAAACCAAGACACTGAAGAGTTTTGTAGTTGGAACACGACATGCTGAAAATTGATATGGAAGATTCATTAATTCCTTGATCCATGCAGGAGTATAATTTTCATTTAAGAAATCAATCATTACGTGAAACCATTGTCTATGTTTTTTTGCAAGTTTCTATTTTAAAAGTAAAATATGTGTACTTGAATGACTAACAGTGGGCTAACAGGAAACTAATTGTTTATTTTTCCTGATTCCCTCCTTGGATGGAGATGGGCCATCAGGAGATCAAACAAGTGCAGAAAAGAAGACATCAATATATAGTCCGGCAAAAAATTACAACTCCAGATGAAAATTATGTCTAGATTAATGCAACACTTCATCTCTTCTTCTGAGGACAAGTTTGCTGACATGCCAGTCTTCTATTTATCCTCTCGAATTTGACCAAAGCACTTATTTCTTGTGAGCTTTGTTCAAAAGTGTATTAATGCTGGCAATATGTCCTCCATTTTTTTTTTTTTCACTTAAAAACACAGTGTAAAGCCAAAGACAAGTAATAATGATGACGATTGTTATGAAATGGCAAGTTTAGAATGATCCAATTCATTGTGTCCTAGATTTGCTTAATGAGAAGACAGAGACCCAAACCAGTGAGTTTCAGAAAGTCCAAGATGCATAGCTACTAATCTCCAAGCAGATTCACTTTGATCACTTTGAGGGCTTTTCTTCCAGTTTTAGACACTTAAAGACAGAAAAAGAAAGGTAATTCTGCTGTCTAGGATATTCTCAGAAATCTCAGTTGATCTCTGCTAGCCCTCTAGGGTTTGAAACATCCCTTTTTTCCTGTCTAATCAGAAATAGAGCTTTTGATATTCTAAAGTTCTGATGCAGATGAAGGGAAAAATATAGGGAAGATTCAATACTTCTGCTGTAAATAGCTGTGAGTTTGTACCAAGAATGTATAAAAACAGGCCAAAAGGTCTAACTATTGCCAAATGAAAAAAAAAAAGCACCAGATTCACGTAAATGCCACAAATTATTGCAACTACAGAAGGGAATTATAAACCACCAGAGTAGATCTACAGAGTAACATAACTGGTACTCAGGACCTAAAATCCATGTTGTACACACTATTTGAGGTTTTTTTTCTCCAGAGAGCTCTAGTCCAGCCAGTCCCACAGAGTGCATGTTTGTTGTGCCTGGAATAGATTAGATGCACTTCTGAAATGCATTTTTTCTGTTGAGTTTTATCCTGAAAGAATCTAGTTCATGTGCTTCAAGGCCTCTCCATGATGTAAAGAAAACACAGGAAGTAGAGATGATCAGGTGGTATGCTGCCTAGGCATACACCTGATCTGAGCTAAACCACCAGTGTATCCATACCGTAATGTAGAACTCCACTGACTCACAGCTATGCTGGCTGAACCAGAAGGCTAGATCCAAACCTGCAAGAGTGAAACGTTAAGGTTTACTCAGTAGTGCCTCGTGGTGATTCAGGAGGGAGCTGGGAGCTGGGAGCTGATGGACTTGATTTGCAGTCAAATGGGTTTCAAAACCAAGGAAAAGTTGTCCCCTTTAAATACTGTGGTAATTAAGTATCTATGGAAGTACTTAACCATGTAAAAGACCCATGATTAATTTAAATTCAAAGACCAAAAGGTCCTGGTGATTGCCTTAGCAATCTGAAGTTATGTGAGGAGTGAGACAGAAGGAGAGAAAGACCTCTATTTTTCCTCAAAGCATCTCCCAGAATAGCTTTGGGAGGTCATTGTTACACATTTCCAGAGGGCTGTATATCTCAAATTTTTGAGTACGCTTGATACGTTCAGATTCAACACTCCAAGACCCTTTCCAGACATAGACATAAGACTGTAGCTAGATGAAAGATGGAGGACCAACATACAGATTCCTTCATATTTCCATAAAACTTTGCTAGAGTGAAACAGAATAATTTGTTGAGCTAACCTTACACACTCTACAGAAAGATCTAAAAGATTGTTATTGTTTCATAATTTTAGGCAGCATAGTGTGATGTTATTCTGACTTTCATAAGAGCCTTCATGATGTTTTTCTAGTGGAAAACAACAGTGTTACGTTCTATTCCTTTGGACAAAAAAAGAATCAAGGAAGTCTCAAGTAATGTAATTACCAACAGTCCTACATATCCAATCAAAATTAATTAGCACATCTTTGGTTCTGATCATCACCTAATGGTAATGAGCTACTTATGAGTGATTTATGGCCAGAAATTATTTGCTGGCATTATTCAGTAGGTAGTTAAGAAAACAATCTCAAATGTTCTAAGCCACTCATAAACAATTTGTGAAGCAACAAAAAAGTCAGTGGTTCTGAATTATTTTCTTTGATGAAAGTTATTGTCCTAGTTTGACTTACAGGCTTCTGTATCCTGATTTACAAAATCCATGGCAATTTTTAGACTGGACTACTGGAAAGCTGTATTTATATTTTGGGGTTTCTTTGGGGCTTGTTTTAATTTTTGATGTTTCTTTGGGGGTTTTATTTTAGTTTTTGTTTTGTTTTGTTTTTTGTTTTTTTGTTTTTTTTTAAGTATAGGATATTTTGGTCATTTCAAGGCCTTTTATCATGGTTGTAAATAATATAGCCACAATTTTTCAATACAGGCAACCATTTTAATTACAGATAGCCACATGTTTCTAACTACCTTTCCACTAACCACTGTCACCACTTTTTTAAAGTTTTATTTTTTAAAAGAGGTCTTTTTAAATTTATTTTTATATTTATTTTACCTTTAATGACTCAATTTTAGCCAGTTGTTTTTTTCTAAAAGCTATGCCTGTGTTCTCATCGCCATTGGGAAGGTCAGAATTCAGAGCCTGATCTAAACCCTAGTAAGGTGAGCTGTCTTTTTTGGCTGAAAGGTGGTGTTCAGTTCTGAAATCAGTGAAAATCTTCTTTAAAATATGTTACAAGGACTCATTCCAAATGGGGAAAAAAAAAGCAGAACACAACAGTGTGAGATAAAGATAACAGTTTTCTATTTTCTGATGACAACTTTTATCATTCTCAGACATATCTGTACTTAAACACAGATTCAGTCTTTATTTAGCTTTATGGGTTTATCAGCATTTTTGCTAGAACCCCAATTGTTAGTGGGTTTGTCATGAGATTGTTTTAATTGGTTGTCATACCAGCCTACATTTAGATATTGCAGAACAATCTATGTATTCTAAAAAAGTCCTGAGGTAGAAGTACCGCTGTGGAATTTCTGCTTAAATTAACTGTTTTGACTTGGTAAGTTTGAAACTCAGTTACATCATTCTTCTGCCTACTTACACCTGAAAATTTAGGACTTGGGGAATGAGTGGAAACACTCTAATTTGAATTTAGGGGCACCAAAAATCTCTTGGATTTTCATATGAAGTATACTGATGTTTGGAGAGTGGTTTGGATCTTCAAATATCATATGGAAGATTAGAAACCCACTATATTAAAAAAAATGAAAAATAATGCCTGTTGTTCCAAGACACTGGTAAGCTATATATGCCAATGCACTTGTTTTGATTGTCATTAGTTGGGAAATGACTTTAAGGAAGACATCGCACCAGTTGGATTGGAGGTGAGAGGTTTAACAGTGACAGCCTACCATAAGGATAGAAAGCAAATATTCTTATTTCAAACTAAATCAGCAGTAAATTGTCATGCTTAAGATCCAGGAGGTGGGTGAAATATGAGTGATTAATGGATCCATTCACTTCATCTGATACAACAACATCTGGAGTAACAGAGGGATAAATGCATACCGATGTTTTACATAGGTATTTTTTTTCCACTTATTTATGTATAACAGTATATGAAGTAGATTTTATATAACTTATGTAAATTGAGTGGTTTAAATTTATAGTGACTAAAAATTTCACTAGGGTGCTATCATATTATGATCCTGTTTCTGAAATACTCATAAAAATATCTCTTTCTGTTCAAAAATATTAGCTGTATGTCAGTCTTTTCTTAGCATCTTTATCAATTTCAAACCTTATGCTACAGCTTCAAAAAATCTGGACTAAAACCATGATCTTTGCAAACATTTTAATTGGTCTTAAAAGCAAACTAATTGAAATAAGAAAGCTTCTTGTAAGGAAGTGAGAAGCTACCTTTGAGGATTCCTTCTGTCCAGTCAGCACTCGTTCTGGTTTTAATCTCTGTTTTAACCCATTGAATTATTAATATTATGCTTATTTGCTTGTCTGTTTTATTTTTGTATGAACTTCTTTATAATATAATTCTGTTATTGCTGCTGATTTTCATAAAACTTCCCTTCTTCAAACATTAAATATTTTGCATGAAAACAGTATAACAATTCAGAAAAAAATCTGAATCTTTTGGAGATTTATGCTAATAATATGAAAAAAAATAAAGGTATTTAGTTCAGAACAGAATTTTCTAATAGAGGATTAAATGTTATGTTGGCATTGCCTTCTTTTCATTCTCAGAAAAATTCAGAGCCAAGAATGGGTTGGCTTTCAGTGAGTTCAGTCACAAGTGAGGCTAGTTTATTTGCTTTTGGCTGTTCAGGACTGAGTAGGACCCAGTTTTCACTGTCATTTCCAGAACAAGATTTGCAAGGGAAAATTAGATTATGATCACATATCAAAATATCACCTTAAGACCAGGAGTCATAGATCAAGGGTGGGCATAGCAGGTAATTGATATTTGTTGTTTTCTTTGGCTCAAAGTTCTCTGGTAAGCTAACTGGTGCACGCAGTGTCATAGAACTCAAGATACAGCTAAAACTTAATACTAAGCACAGCAGATCTATAGTATCATCCTCAGAAAGTGCAGCATGGTTGATATTGTAGCCGCAAGGAATTACACCTGAACTCAATGACAAAGTTTAGTATTTTCTTCTCTTTTGACCTGAGTCTGGATTTCAGAGCTGAGGTGATTTTCATTGTTGGCGGGAAGATAGAGATTGTGGCATCATTGCAATTTATCTCCTGACTTAACTCTCCAAAGAGGTCAAGGAATTGAATGACAGTTTCTGCAAGAGTCCAGTGGCATTCTGTGAAAAAAATTGGCATTTAAGTCCTCAAAGCAGAATCGTGTCAGAGGCTCTTAATTCTCCTGCAGGCACTGTAGCATTAACAAACAGTTCACAGCAACTTGGGTTATAGCTGGTTAATGGTGATGAGCCATTCTATTTATGAGCTGTTCAATTCAACCAACATAGAGAAACATTTGCTGAATTGAGAAGTATTCGCTACCAGACACAATTTTTTTAGCAAAACCTTAATAATGAAAAATCAGAGGAGCTTGGAGCCACACTTTGTAAACATACTGGCATTATGAATGCTAATAACATTATTTTCCAGGCTAATGCTATTATATCAGAGCATGTCTAATATGTGCAGTCGGAAGCCTCCTATTTATTTGTTATTTCCACCAAACCCTAGAGAAAAAATAAAAACATCTACAAGATTAATTTAAGTTCACCACAGAAGAAACAAGCTACACATGCATTCTTTATGAAATCAAAGGAAGCTATTTTCTGAGCTGTTTGATCTTATGTATGAACAAGTTGTGAAAACTAATAATGGCAAATATTACTTCCATTCAGAAATGGCTTTTACATAACTTTAAAAAAATACTAACTGTTTAAAATCTTCAAAATAGAAAACAACCAGGTCTGTGATGTGCTATCTCTTAGCTGCTAGTATTTCTGATAAACTCCCTGTTTATCCATGGGCTCTTTTCATTTGTCTTCAATATGAGTCTTCCAGAGACAGCTGCCCACAGCAAAAGTATGCTTTGTTTTCCTTGATGCCACTAGCATCTTCCTCCACTATACAGATACAGAAATAGCTGGACCTCTGCAGGGGACACTGGTAGAAGCTGGAGAACTACATAGCTCTTATGGACTCAGACGAGAGCAACGTTCTCCTCTCAGTGTCAGTAATCATCAGGCTTGTCCTTGTATGCACCTTTTGAGAAGAATCAGCCCAAACTTAATTTGACCATGCCTGAAGAAATTATATTACAGTTTTCATCAAGATGTTAAAGCATGTCCAAGAAGACTTTCCAGTCTGAAAAACTCAGATTTGAAATGGAAGCACTGGGCTGAAGACTAAAAGAAGAGTTATTTTTCTCACTGGATTGTCAGTAAAATATGCAGCACTAGAGTTTCTATAAAATCTTAAAATGACATTAAAATTCTGCTTCCACTCTTCTGGTAGCATAGCCTTTTAGGCCACAAAGGCCATGACAGTTTCTGTGTTTTAGTGTAAATTCCAGTAAACAAAGCAAAAGAAATAAATCTATGATAATTTAAAGGGACATGGGAGATGGAAGAAAGTAATTTCCTTCATTGTTTATTTACCATATAACACTTTTCTCAAATTAGACTTCGGCAACTATATGCTTATATAATAACAGTTTATATACCATGAATAGTATCCTTACTATACCTACAAAAGCATCATGTTTTTTCTAATGTCTTTTGTGGTATTCCTTAAGTTTGCATTTGAGTGGGCATTGAGAATATAAAACAGCTGGTAATGTCTAATAATCTTAAAGATGTACGCATGCTTATTTATTTTGTGTCCTTTTTGTAATTTAGGAAGATACTAGGTACAAAGAAAAGAGTAATCCGAAAATTATGTATTTGGAAAACAATCCAGAAAATAACATTTTCTAAAATTTGCATAGGGTTGCAAAGCTTACTATCAGACAAGTATAATAGATTAACTATTACTTTTGAAAGCAAATAGCTTTAATCTGAATTTAAATGCTCAGATTTGATTTAATTACACGTACATGATATAATTGAAGTATGTTACACAGCCTCTTGTTATTCATTATTGTAATAAGCAAAAATGTTTTAACTATGCAAATTAAATGTAGTTAAATATAATCAATTCAAAATATAACAAAAGAGTCAGTCTTGCTTTATTTTTCATAACAAATGCCCTTTCTTATCTTTGGAGAATAGAAATTATACAAAACATCCATTTTTATAGTGCTTCATGAAATTGCTTAATAACATCCTAAAACTTGTAAGCAAATCAAAAGGAGGAAGACGGTATGTAAATATGTTTTTTATATGAAGAATTAAATCTAATGAAGACTACATGAGATTCAGTACTAAACCTGCTAACTCATCCTTAAGAGGAGAAGTCTATTGTATTAAGAAAAAGGTAATCTAAGCGATTAGTGTATAAACTCTAAATTTATGCTGGTTCTTAAATTTATAAGAAAAATGATAATTATTTTAAATTACACCATTTAAAACTTAGAAGTATATAAAATCTAGAGTACGCGTTATATTGACTTAATGTTAAAGATATAGTTTAAATATGTGTTGTTATTGCAATCTCACATTTTTTCAGTGTTATTACTTGTAGTAAATTAAATCTGCTGTTCCCCCTCCCCAACAGACAAATAAGCAAACACAATCCTCAACCCAGAAACAATGAGAACTCACACCAAAGCCATAAACCAGATTCTAGGAATGGGGAGCTAAACATTTACACACTTAAATGCAGTTTTGTGGAAAAATATTTTGTTTTCATTTGAATGGAAGTGCGGTTCTTCATTATCTGATAATTTAATATTTACCTTTTAGCAAGATGTTCTTTGCTTTCTTATATACAATGTACGGAGTAGTTATTAAACTAAGTTCTCTAAGACTTCAGTTTAATGGAAATAATCAAAGAAGTGGGGTTTTTTTAATGTATTTTCCTTTTTTCCACTGTTATCTATTTTCTCACCTTTTCTGTTTCTTTTAATCTACCTTCAAATTGATTTCTTATTCCTTCAGCCTGTCTCAACAAGGTGAGAAATCAACAGCATGGCTGGTTAATTAGATAAAATTACCCAAATCCATCCAAGAATCTTATATATATTTTAAACACTTTGGCACTCACTGATTTTATTCTTAGTATATTTTATAGTACTCACTGAGTTACCTTATGAAAGAGACTTCCCTCAGCCAGGCAGTAATACAATACTGCCGTCTGTCTCCACAGTGACACCTACAGGGTGGTCTCTACTTCTCTGGCTAACTTCATGTCACTGCTTCATTGCTAGGCCTGTGCTTATTGCTTTACTCCATGTTTATTTAACCACTTTGGATCCTTGCTATCACCCACTGGTTCCTCAAATAATAACAAGAAAACAGTAAAGTTTTAAATCCAAGCAAGTAAGTATATTTTTGAAAGCTAAAATGTGCTTTTTTGGCCAAAAAAACAGTGTCTTTAAGATGTGGGGTACTTCCTGACAAATTTTGGCTAGGTTATGGCAAAAGGCAGACAATTACATTTCACTAATTACATTTGAGTAAGCATCCAAAGGTGATTCAAGTTTAATGATTCTGTGGGTAACTTCTTTGTGATGCTTTTTTCCGGATTCTTTAAAACCATTGTTATTGTCATTCATATGCATAACTATGTTGAACATGAGCCTTTATAATTAATCACTAGACTGAAATCTTAAGAAATTTGGCAAAAACTGTCACAGTTTGTCATTGTTCTTTAGAAAAACATAGGCATATATAATCTCTTATAACAAGAGAACACGTGATAGGAGCAAAGCTAGTCCACTCACACATCAGAAGAAACAGATCTGCAGTGTATGACACAAAATCTAAAATTCAGATGGCAAGCTAAACAGGTAAAATAATTCCTCTCTGGATTATAAAAATTTGAAGTTTTTCTATTCAGTTAAAGGCTAATATGATCATATGGTTTTGTTTTGTTTTTTTCATTCTACACTTTTCAAAACTTATCTGTCAGCCTCTCCCCTTTCAACTTATCTCTTTAGCAAGCAGAGTACCTCTTGAAGCTCATATTGGGATAAAATCTCATTAACTTAATTTAGACTTTCTAGTGAGAAATTATCCATTACACACTTATGATGCCCTGAAGAAAACCTGAGCGACATCCTGCCTTTCTTGGGACTTCTCCAGAAGCTTCCAGGAGAGCTCAGGCAGCCTCTGACTGTGTATGTTGCTGCTGGTCACCTCTGCTATCCAGAAACCAGTTGTGACGGATGGGACCTTGAATTGCAGATTGTTTAGGGAATGCAGATTGCTCCTTCTCTAAAGAAAATGCCATAATTAACTTGGTTTGTCAAGTTCAGTCTTAATTTTTTTGTTCTCTCTGTCTCTGTCCCTGTCCCTGTCCCTGTCTCTCTCTTGTCCAAATTATTCTCTCATTCCTCTCTACAGAGTAGGACAACTTTAACAGCCAGTTAATTTGCTTTACAGACTGACCACTGCACCCAAAAGAGCACATGTGGACCAGATTAACTCATTCTTTCATGAAGTAAAAAAGATGGATGTGAAAACTTTTGGAGTAAGAAGGGAAGTGACCTCTAGTTACTTTCCTTCCCAAGTGTTCTGACTAAAAAGGAACAGAAGATCTGCTGTCTCTGTTTCTTTGTTTAATTGTAAAGAAGCAAGTGAATTTTACATCAGTTCTGAAATACGAATTTTAAGGGATCTGCATGGCCCCCTCTTGGTAACATGACTCGAACAGCTACAGATGAGAGAGAGTCCAAACACTGTGTGTGAGTGTAATACCCAAACCTGTCCATTCTGAGAGGGTTTTTTCCCTTCTGAAAAGGTGGTGAAGGTTGTTTGAGATGTCTATCACTGAAAGAAAATGTGCAGTTGCAGGGAGAGGCCTTGTAATGAGAAGAGGTGGCAGGTCTGCCATCCCAGTCTGGCACAAGGTCATTACACAGTCAGTCCTGCCACAGCACAGGGTGGGCAAGGGGCCTGGCAAGGCCTTTGTCATTGCTGCACAGGGCAGATTTAAACCATGCAAGTAGAGCAATTTTTTTCCCAAAAAAAATATTTCAAGTGAGTGAAGTTAACTGTAATAGAGCCATGGCTACCCCTTGGACAAAGTCTGGATTCATGTAGATTCCTGTTTTCAGCTGTTTCCTGGTGACAAAACCAACAAGCTTCTTGTTTTCCTTCAGATTCCCCTCTGAAGACATCACACTCACCTCACACTTGGCAGAAAGAATTTAGTTACCTGACTGCTGTGGCTGAAGCTAGCACCTCCCAGCACCCCAGACCAGGCTCACAGGGATTGCTGCAGTAAATCATCATTTTCTCTGGGAATCTGCACCTTATCCCTGAATATTTTGTGTGACCTGTGCCCTTTCATCTGTATTGTTCTTCCACATTTTATGGGAGAGAATATCCCATCCTCCTTCTTTGGACAGATAGTGAAAAGTAGACTTTTGCTGAGTGTTGGTATCAAGTGCAGACCTGAACTTACTGTTTAAATGTCTGTGAACAAAGAGAAGCAGAGACCAGGCTACTAAATGTGTGGTGAGGTACTGTACTTTTCACTTCCGTTAAAAAAAATAAAACTGTGAAACAGATAAAATGATAGCTACTTGCAAGAAATCCACAGATACAAAATAGGAAAAAGTAAAGGTAACATTTAGTTTCACTATGCAGTACATAGAATTGATCGTGTTGTTTGAGAGTGGAAACCTTTATGAAAATATTAATTAAAAAAAAAAATCCCAAACTCAAACCTTTTGATAAACTCAGATGATGATGATGATGATTACTATTATTATTATTAGGTTACCTTTTAAAAGTTTGAGAACCTTGAGGCATAAACATTTAGAACAGACAAAGATACTTTAAAATATATGACCATAAAGGACAATTAAAAAATGCTTCTGTAAATACATTAACAACAGAAGGAGGACTAGGTAGAATCTTTCTCCTTTATTGTTTGCAGAAGGAAACAGAGTGACAAAGGATGAGGAAAGGCTGAGGTACTTAATGACTTATTTGCCTCAGTCTTTAATAGCAGAACTAGTTGTTTGCTGGATACCCAGAGTTTTGAGCTGGACAACAGGGATGGGGAACAGAACGAGACCACCATAAAGCAAGAGGAAATGGTTAATGACCTGCTGCACCACCTAGACATACACATGTCTATGGGGCCAGATAGGTTACACCTAAGAGTGCTGAAGGAGTTGGCAGATGTGCTATCCAGGCCACTCTTGATAATTTATCAGCAGTCCTGGCTAACTGGGGAGGTCCCAATGGACTGAAGATTGTCAAATGTGACATCCATCTACAAAAAGGGCCAAAAAGAGGATCCAGGAAACTACAGATCTGTAGTCTGACCTCAGTGCCAGGGAAGGTCATGGAACAGATCATCTTGAGTCTACACTTACACACTATTTACAGGACAACCAGATGATCAGGCCCAGTCAGCATGGGTTCATGACAGGCATGCCCCGCCTGACCAACCTGATCTCCTTCTATGACAAGGTGACTCACTTGGTGGATGAGGGAAAGGCCTTTGATATGGTTTATCTGGACTTCAGTAAAGCCTTCAGTGCTGTTACCCACAACATTCTCATGAATAAACTGGTTGCCCAAGGCTTGGAAGTACATATACTCTGCTGGATCAAACATTGGCTGGATGGCTGGGCCCAGAGAATGGTGGTGAATGGAGTTAGATACAGCCGGTGGCCATTCACAGGTTGTGTTCCCTCGGGCTTAGTCTTGGGGCCATTCCTGTTTTATATATTTGTCAGTGTTCCAGATGAGGGGATTGAGGGCACCCTCAGTAAGTGGCAGAAGTTAGGTGGGTGTGTTGATCTGCTTGAGGGTAGGAAGGCTCTTCAGAGGGACTTGGACAGGCTGGATCTGATGGGCTGAGGTAAATTGCATTAGGTTTGACAAGGCCAAGTGACAAGTCCTGCACTTGGGTCACAATAACCCCATGCAATGCTGCAGGCTTGGGGAAGAGTGGCTGAAAAGCTGCCTGGCAGAAAGGGACCTGGGAGTGTTGGTCGACAGCTGACTGAACATGAGCAAGCAGTGTGCCCAGGTGGCCAAGGTGACCAACAGCATCCTGGCCTGCATCAGGAATAGTACAGCCAGCAGAACTAAAGAAGTGATTATCCCACTGTACTCACTGCACCTTGAGTACTGTGTTCAATTTTGGATGCCACAGTATAAGAAAGACATTGAGGTGATGGAGAGGACCCAAAGAAGGGCTACAAAGCTGGTGAAGGATCTTGACAGTAAGTCTTATGAGGAGCAGCTGAAGGACTTGAGGTTGCCTAATCTGAATAAAAGGAGACTGAGGGGGAGACGTTATAATTCTCTACAACTGCCTGAAAGGAGTTTATAGAGACGGGGGTGTGGGTCTCTTCTGACATGTTACAATTGATTGGTTAAGAAGAAATTATGTCAAGTTATACCAGGAGAGGTTTAAGTTAGACGTTAGGAAAATCTTCTAGACTGAGTTACCAAAGACAGGAATAGGCTGCCTAGGGAAGTGGTTGAATCACCATTCTTGAATGCATTTAAAAGTCATCTAAATACGGAGCTCAGGGACGTGATTTAGATGTGAGCATGGTAGAGTTAGTTAATGGCTCAACTTGATGATCATAAAGGTCTTTTCCAACCATAATGATTCTATAAAGCATCGGTTAAAAGCCATTAAAAGGAATTGAGAGAAAATGAGTATGAGATGCTTATATAGGTGATTCCATCACCATTGGTTATCTTCTACAGCTGTGGATGCGCAAGAGTGTGTGAGATCAGAACTAGATACTTTGTTATTTCAGATATCTTCACACTGCTAGAAATACCAAGGACTGCAAACCAAGGAGGATGTTTTTACATTTGATATTGACTCAATAAGGTTTAAATTAATTTGTAATATTGTATATGAATAATGTAAATAATATCATATGCAATAATAATAACTAGTCATTTGTTTCATATATAGCCTTTTAATTTCAGAAAATGTTACATCCAACTCTATATTAGCAACACAGTAAACAACATACATTGTCATCACTTTAAAAAGATTAAGACATATACATGTCAAATCCAAGCACAACAATTTTTTATTAAAATTCAGTCATTATATATAATACATTTTTTAAAGTTTTGTTTTGTTTCTTTTCCCTCTTTGCCTTATTCCCTGCTTTAAATTGGATAAAGCTATTACATTTATTCTAACAGGTTTTAATTCCCCTGAAGGCTTTTAGTGACTAAGAATTGTTACAGTATTCTGGTTTTGTTCAATTCAGATTAATAGCTTGGAGTCTCTGGGAAGAAGACCAAAAATATAAATTGTAATCTATTAACATTTATTACAGACAGATTGTGGCTGCATAAATTTCCACTACATATTAGACAAGTTAATATTTTTTCATCTCTTTTTACTGCTTTATCATAATCTTGATAAAATTGGCTTCAACCTTGATTTTATATAAAGATGTGGTACTCAATTTACCATAATCTAAATATTATATTAATTATTTCAAACCAACAATAGTGTGCAAGATGAGCTAGGGGAAAGTGCACATGTTTGGCTTCTCAAATCCCATAAGGTTTTATGATATCTTATAAATAGGAATAATCCCAAGTATTAACCCATGCAATACCATCCCAGGCACAGATGAAAAAGCCTGTTTTCCTCTATGTTCATTCTCCGTTAATTATCTATTGAGCCAAGTATTTCATTTGTTTGGCTGTCATTTAGAGTGCAAATACATTTTTAGACTGATGAATCAAATTGTTTATCAACTACAAATGTAAATTACCAACCAGTAACCTATAAATAAATATAACTGAGTAAATGGGGATCTTGATGCTGTAGGATAAGCTCAGATATGATCAAATTCATGATTTAAGATCTGATTCTAAATGTCTAAATTGGAGGCATTCCTTCAACTATTATATTTACCTAACTTTCATAACTAAGATTTTATTGTCTATTTGCTTTCAGGTATGACTTTATATAAATAAAAAAAAAAGAAAAAGATAAAGTTGTTATTGTATAGGGTTTTTTCTGTGAGGGGTTTTTGGTTGTGTCTTTGGTAATGGGGGAAGGGCTATGAAGATGGCCCTTTAAGAAGCTACCTGAAAAGATCCCCCTTTGCCTTTGTCAGCCCCACCTCTGACCAGGGCCAAGCCAATCAGCGCCCCTGCAAATTCATGTATTTAAGGGGGGGTGCAGGGCATGCCTTGCTCTCTCTGGCACTGGCCCAGACCAGCATGGCCCCAGGTGCATGTGGTGTGGCCCCAGCCTTGCCTGGCTGTGCTTGGCCGGCCCCTCCCACAACCTAAGCTTAAGCCTCGCTACAGCTCATCCCAAAAAAAAAGAGAGCCGGGATCTCCATAACTATCAGAGGAGACCTGCAGTGGAGAAAGGAGTGAGGCCTGAGGAGAAAAACTTTGAAGAACACCAAGGTCAGTTTGAAGGAAAGAAAAGAGAGGGAGGAGGAGGACGACACAGAACCCGGGTTTCCCCTTTGCAACACATGGCTAGAGCCGGGTCGACTGGTCGTGTGTGAGGGAATTGTGACCATGGGCAGACCCAGATTGGAGTTTTGTGGACTTTTTCCCCTATTCAGTGCGTAACTGAGCACCACGATGCTCCAAAAAAGGGCTAGTCAAAATAAGGACTGGGAGGGCTTCTCACCACTTAAACAGGTCACAGGCAAAAGACAGACTCATCATAAGGTATAAAAACAAACAAACAAACAAAAATCCAAACAAACACAATTTTAATTTGTTACCAACATCAGAGTAGAACAATGGGAGATACAACCAGATCTTAATATCAAAGCACCTTCCCCCCACCCCTCCCTTCTTCCCAGGCTCAGCTTTTGTTCCCAGTTTCTTCACCTTCCCCCTCCCCCTTTGCCTTGTGGCACAGGGGGATGGGAATGGGGGTTTGTGGTCGGTCTTCCTCCCACGTGCTTCTTAAAGAGGTAGGAAAAAAAACCTCAGCCCAATGTCTCTCTCTCTGCTTCCACATGCCCCCCTTTCCGTAGGGGAAAAAGTCCTCAAAAGTCCAATATGGGTCTGCCCACAGCTGAAGTTTCCCTCACATGCAAAACTGCTTCAGCCCAAGTCCACAAAACTCCAATCTGGGTCTGCCCATGGTCACAGTTCCTTCAAACACAACCAGTCGACCTGGCTCTCGCCATGGGTTGCAAAGGGGAAACCTGGGTTCTGTGTCCTCCTCCTCCTCCCTCTCTTTTTCTTTCCTTCAAACAGACCTTGGTGTTCTTCAGAATTGTTCTCCTTGGGCTCCACTCCTTTTCTGCGCTGCAGGTCGCTTCTGATGATTGTGGAGATCCTGGCTTTCTCTCTCTCTTTTTTTTTTTCAGGATGAAGCTGCAGCGGGGCTTAAGCTTAAGTTGTGGTCGGGGCTGTGCCACCTGCACCTGCGGCCACATTGGTCAAGGCCAGTGCCAGAGAGAGAGAGAGCATGCCCTGCACCCCCCCTTAAATACATGAATTTGCAGGGGCGTTGGTTGGCTTGGCCTTGGTCAGAGGTGAGTCACACAAAGGCAAAGGAGGATCTTTTCAGGTAGCTTCTTAAAGGGCCATCTTCATAGCCCTTCCCCCATTACCAAAGACACAACCAAAAACCCCTCACAGAAAACCCAATACACTGCTTTTTTTGAATGTTGAGATTTTAAGTCCCTTAGGATTAGGATGCCCCTTTACGTACACCTCAAAGCTCTTGACAGTCCATAACAAGTAAGGGATAGCTCAGGCCACCCCTCATACTTTTTAGCTAGTTTGATTAATACACAGGTCATAGCCACCAAGTCTTCTGGAACTCTATCCAGCACACTCTTTATGATTAGTTGCTTCTACACAATTCATCCCTGAGTCTGTTTAACAAGAATGAAAATCAGGAAAAGAAGTTATCGTTAGACTGTAGTTTTAGCTGGGGTGAGGTGCTATTGCTTACCTCTTACATGAAAGCTGCACTCAATTTAAAATGTAACAACAGTCAATCAGATCCTTTTATGGACTTCATATACCAAATGAATATGAATGAAGTTTTTTCTTGAAACTTCAAGATCTTCTTTTGTCAGAAGATAGTCAGAAAATATTTAGATTACATGAAAGAACTTTTTTCTTAGAATGTGGGTTTGAATTAATTTGAATTTTTTTAAATCATTCATACGCAAACAAAAAACATTACTACAACTTTCTCAATCTATGTCTATACTGTAAACTAAACAGAAACAAGGGTTAGTATTGACCAGAATACTTGCTGGCACAGTTTTGGCCTCACAATTTGCCAGACAGCATCAGTGTATGGACTGGGAAAGAGAATAGGCCAGGGATTACTCTGAACAGGGTTACCCATTAATCTGGTGCATGTAAGGAGTTGAGCAAAGACTCTGAAGAGCTTTCTTTGAACTTAAGATCCCAAAAAACACTTCTGTATGTAAACCAAACATATCTTTATGACATCTTACAAGTACAAAAACAAAATCTACAAACATAGAATAGTAAATAATGTAAATCTCATACTAACTAGATGTCTCATTCTGTCTGTTCATTTTGTATTTTCATTTTGTATTTTCATTTCTAGCTTTCACCTTTCTGTTCAACATAGGGGTATAGGATCCTAAGTACTGTCATAGAACATAAGGAGTCCTGCTACCAGTCAGGACCAACTTTGGAAATATAAATGGTAATTCTAACTAAGTTAATTGTCAACAATTACTTCATTAGTTACACTGGAGAGTAAAAGTAGGTGGAGCCCAAAGCTGTCAATGTTATTCTTTGATGTGCCACTGTGGCAGATGCACCCACCCTACTAAAGACCTGAGAAAGACCCAACACAAACAGTGCTAAAGTTTCTGGCCCTGGCGGCATCAGGACTGCCTCCCCCCTCACAGCTCATGTCTGGTCCACACTGTGGGGGTCAAAGGTGGGAAAGTTGGGGTCTTCAGCCAATAGGGGGCTGACACGACCATGTATTGACCACAGATCAGATTCGACCAGGGTATAAATGGGGCCACGTCAGACGACTCATTTGAGTCGGTCCTCCTCGGAGCAGCGGGTCTGCAGTCAGGACTCTCCCCTTGAGTTGGGACGCCACTTAAGGTAACTTCTTGAGACTGAGAGCTCTCCCTTTTTAGGTGAGTGAGCGAGTGCACATTTTGGATCGTTTGGCCAAAACTTAAGAATTCTTAGCTCAGCTGTGTCTGGTAATATTCCCAACCAGCATATCAAACCTGTACTTGTTAAATGTCAGTGGAATGTTGTTTTGGTGAATGAAGTTTTGTCTGCTTCATTTCAGTTGCAGATTAAAGCTTGTTTGAGTTCATTATTTGTGTGTGTGGAGCCATTTTGGTGTGATTCCATGACAGACACTTACTATAGAAACTACCATGCTTTAAGTACATGAAGTCTGTCTGAACTTGAATATGTTAGAGAAGTCTTTGTACGTCCAAATTTCTCTGACCTTCTATTTGTAAAAAAACAAGTTAAAACCCTATAAATATACCTTTTCATTTCAAGTTGTATTAATTGGATCCAATGTAGTATTCTATGTTACAAAAACGCTGTATTAAAATAGCATGAAAATATTAAATTTTTAGATTGAAATTGAGGGCTATATGTCAAAACTGAGATGCTGAATGTGATTTAAGAAGCTGTTTAGATATGAACAGGTGGTATGGAGACAATACAAAACAAAAGTGAGGGCTTTTGAAGTATTTCTAGATTAAAATCTGTATTTATTTCTCTTAGTGAGAAGAAAACTTGTGCTTTGGAAAATGTTGGAAAAGGTCATGGAAGTTTTTGCTTAATGCAATTGCCATTTTCACTAGGAATTATCTAAATAATTTTTCCTTTCCTAAATGTGTGAAATGTGATAGATTGACAGCAATAGAAATTGTCCAGTATCGACCAAGCATGTAGAAATGGTGTTCTTTGATAAACAGAAGTGACCATTACCTTCTCATGTTTACTTTTGCTAATAGTGTGTGAAGTACATACCCCTTCTTGCAAGACTTTCACAACATGGAATAATCCCATTGACACCAGTTGAAGGCACTAATATGTATAAATGATTGCAAGATTTAGTTCATTTTATTCTTTCTGACTTTCAATGGATTTGTAATGAAGAAAAAATGACCTTGATAAGAAAGAATTCAGCTCACATGTTCCATTCTTCTAGATTAATAAGTCCTCGGATAGAAATCATATTAAACTAATAAAATATGCCAAATAAAAACACACAGATATTTATGATCTGTTTATCTGGGGTTTAGTTTCTTTGGTTGATTGGTTGGTTGGCTTTTTTGTTTAAATGCATTGGAATGTGGGCAAGGGATAGAAGGAAAGCTGGGAGCAAACTGTCGAATAGACTTTTTCTAAATAACAATATAGTACCCATGAAGGTAAATGAAAATAATATTGGCTTTTCTGTTTATGGGTAAGAATATCTGATTCATTTTATCTCTTCTCTTAACAATATGCATTGTTTAAGCAGGCATATCTATTCTGTAGATGGAGAGACCATACACTAAACATGAGCTAATAATGTCATAGAATTTTCCTTAAACCTTTCAAAGTATGATTGCTCTTATTTTAAACCCTAAAATAGCCATGTTATAAAAAGAAAAGTGCTGAAAGTTAAAATTACTTGCCTGCGTATTTTCAACTGTCCCTGAATCTAAGGCAAAGGCATACGTACCTGATTTCTATAACCTGCTTATTACTAAAGACTTATGTTTGAAAGCACAATTACTCAGTCAATAACTTTGTCATTTCTATTTCATAATCTTCTTTGCTATTAATTTTCCATTTATACAACACAATCTTTTAGAGCTATCCTGAATAACACAAAAAATATATATACATACTGAGATTCTGGGGGTCGATTTATTTTTAGATATTCTAGAAGGATTTTGTAATTTTCCATAACAATTGGTTGAATGAGTAGAAACACAACTCTAAAAAGAATGTTCGTATGAATCAAATTTTACAGTGTCTTTAATTTACACAGGTCCCTCAATTTCAACTGTTTCAGTTTGTGCCATTGAAAGATTGATTGCATTTCTTAAATGTTTACCTAAATTGTATGGACATTGGAGGTGGGGATCTCAAAGCAAAAGACTCTAACTTGTCATTCACCAATACAGAGGGGGAAACATTCAAGTAAATATGTAACCTAATTCTTAAGTTATTCTAGTCCAGATTCTTATTTCACTATCTGATTGTCTTACTCTGAGACTAACCCATCATAAGTAAATTCTAATATATTAGTTTGGTTTCCATCTGACTCGACTGAAACTTAGATCTATTCTAAACTTTCTGAACTGTCTTAGTGATGAACTTGAATTTCCTTGTATTACAACTAAAAAAAATTCACTAAAAAAATGGCAAAAAGCATTCTGCTCACCACTTTTACCAATACCAATAAAATAACTGACAAGTTGTGTAAGAAGTTGTGTGATATATGCTTTAGCTTTTTCAAACCAGATATCTTTCCCCCAAGCATCGAACCTGAATGACTAAGTAAGGTTATAAAACCAAGTAACCCTGGTAACATTAAAGCCTTCTGATCTATTTGAATGCTGAAAAGCTTTATAAGAAAGGCATGATAAACTTCTGCTTACCCTAGTGTGAATATTTGATATCTACTTCTTTACAGAAAGATTTGAATTAGAAAGAAATCTTCCAGAAAAAGAAAAAAAAAAGCTCAAACAAAACATAATACACAAAACTCTGTTCACAAACTAGCATAAGAAAATAAAAACAAAAAAATGGAAAAGAAGAAAAAAAATATTAAACATAAAGACAGGTGCTTTCGTTTTTTGGATTGTGAATGATTCCTCTTTCAAGTTTGCTTCTGATGAAAGGTTCTCAGATGTGTAAGCATAAAAGTGGTAATTTTTGCAATTGACTATGCAAGGTAGATCTATACCAGCTTTGGATACCCAGTTTTTATTCTGTAGACATATGACGGGCATCTATTTTTGAGCTAAATAGCATCTGTCTCTAAATTTCTACTTATGCTCTTTTATGTGCTTCCAATATATTTTTCAACATCCCCTTTAATGGTCTACAGTACTATTTCTGTTGGCTGAATGAACGCTTGTGATTTCATGGGTTGAAGTAAACATGAACAATGGAAGGAGTTAAAGGTTTTAACTCAACTTGTTCAATTACTTTGCTCATAAAACATGATAAAGATAACATTTTTCTCTTGAAAAAGTACAATTTTAAGTTAATTTGCAACTGCAATAAAAATGTTTTGTTGTTGACTTTCAGGGCAGCAAGGCTTAGTCTGTATTTCATGTCAGATGATAAAACTCACTCTCTGGCCTACTTTGATATTAATGTTGTGCATATATAAACACAACTTGAAACATGGAGTGAGACAATGGATAAGTCCTTGACTACAGAGAACAGGAAGTTGTGTACAAGGCAGCTGCATACATGAATGTATCTTTTAGATAAAACCTTTTCATTAGTAGACTATTTGAGGTTTTATTTCACTTACTTACATATACCTTTCATGAATATATGAGGCTTCTTTGTTTAGTTGGGATATTTATAATAAAAAGATTTCTATGCATTTTGCCTTTTCATAGCTGAGATGGCCAGCATCAAGGAAGCCCATAACCAGAGAGACATCATTCTTAATTAGTACACTGGAACTCCATAAAAAATAATGTATTCCCTAGGACAATGCACAAAGATTCTCAAAGAGGAGAGTTGGTCTGAGACTTGATTTTTTAGGCAGAGAAGATGGTTTCCTATGGTTAGGGACAGCTAGAAAATCTTCTATGGATCTTGGGTTAGGGGTATGTCTGGATCTCAGAGGTCTAGAGGTTATCAGTAAAAATTATTTTTATTAATTCTGTCAGCATTCAGAAGCACATTACAGTTCTCCAAGTGCCACACAGGTCATTGACTCAGCTAAGATGCTTTCAGGCTAGCTACTCTGGAGGTGATGAAATGAGGGGGAAACAAGAAAGTTGTGGGGAAGCTGTAGGAGGAAAAATGGCAATAACATCAATAAGATTATACTGCATGATGTAGTAAAGAAGAGGGTGTAGTTATGACTAAATGTGTGTGACTTACATGTTTTATAACTCTTAATTACTCAATAAATTACCATATATTCTACTCATACAGAGAGGAAGCAGAAGAAAAAATAGTTGGAGATCCAAAACCAAGCAGTCAAGATTAAGTAAAAAATACATTCAGGATTTTGACTATAGTCTGGCCAGAAAGTGTCAGGACATGGAAATATATGGGAATAATGATATAGTTAAAAATCAAAACATTATATTTTTTTAAGCAGTCCTAAATTAGGTGAGGGTACAATTAAGGATATATGTGTGCAAGATCCAGGAACACTTTTTAACTTGGATCTGACCTCATTGAAATTAGTATCCTTTTCAAACTGTTATACTGAAACTGGCTAGTGTTGAAATTAAAGGTCTGTCGAGCTTGCTATTATAAATGTCCATATTTAGGAGTTTATAACTCAGCTGCAAAAATTTCCTTCGGGCTCAAAGTTGGCAGTGAAGGCTATAAACCAGAGCTGATTTTTCCTCCCCCAAAAACCATTAAAGAGTATGCTTGGGCTGTATCTGAGGATGTTGGAGCAAACAAAATACAGACATTAAGTACATTTTGATCCTTTTAATGTCATGCATTAAATTTAAGAACACATTTTATCACTTTGTTTTATTTACTGAGTTTTTTCTTTCTCTTTAGTTGAGTTTAACTCTCATAAAAGATGCCAAATCGACATACCTGAAAGGTGAAATTTTCCATTTACTTGCAGAGCAATTATTTTATAGGCAATGGCAACTTGAATATCTCTACAAATGCTGAAGGCATCATCTTCCACTAGCTTCAGGGATCATGAAGTTTTAGTGACACAGAAGCAGACTAGCAGCAGATTATTCGTAGCAACAGTAATAGCAATATTATTAATGCAGATTGTAACAAATTAACACAGCAAAACAGTCCACATTGGGTGAATGCATTGTAGAGTGCAATGCAGAGCTAGAATATTTTGACTCTTACTTTAGGCACTACATCATATTATCCCTTTCACAACCATATTGATTTTTATTTTTAAAAGTGTTTGTTTCTTTATTTGGTTGGGTTTTTGGTTTTGGGGTTTTTTTTGTTATTTGTGTCTGCTCTGGTTAGAAGATTCTTTCAAAAAGCTGTCATGGTAAGAAATATTTTTACTTATTTCCAGCTGTTCATGTTTATAGTTCATATCCATTCTTTTATGTAGCGAATTTATCTTTCCCTGGCATTTAAATTCCTAGTACAGCATAGAGATTGACCATACTTCTTTCAGACTGAAGTTTGGGTGGGTTAATCATGATCCTTACTCTGCTGTGGTTTCATAGTTTCACTTATCCATAATAATCGTTGCAATAAAAAAATAAATAAAAAGTCTTTAAATGAGGGGATAGGGTCACAACAAACAAGGGAGTAAATAATGTGATTCTTTGGTGTCGTTGGTGGGTGTTGAACGTAAACTGGAAGATATTTCAGAGTAAGAGGAAAACAAATTCAATAAAACCAAGATAAGTTCAAAATTAATGAAATAAGTTCTTGTAGTTGTGAAACTTACTGCTAGAGGAGACTTTGTATAGTGAAAACATAGATGAAATGAAAACATAACAGGAATATTCATGAAAATAATCCACTGAGATATCTTATCTTTAAAAAACCGAAACAAACCACAAAAAACCCCAAAACAAATAAACAAGCAAAACACCCAACCAAACAAGACAAACAAACAATTAAATCAGTATCTTGACCTAGGAAATTCCTAACCTGTAAAATGTTAGAGGCCGGCAGAGAATTTATAGTAAGCATTATACCTCGACCTTCTGTTTGTAAACAGGGAAGGCC